>NC_020407.1:3043734-3063064 GCF_000321355.1 Plasmodium cynomolgi strain B
TAAAATTATAAATTATCTATCTGAAATTAATACATAAATAAAGAATAAAATGTATATCCTAACTTTGCTGTGCTTTAAAGCATTAGTATCATAGGTTATGATATATATATTTATTTTACTTTTATTTAATATATTTTTTTTTTAATTTTTCACACTCGTTATTCGCATTATTTTGTCAGAATAATATTTAGTCATTATAAATTGATTTTTTTTATTAATATTACATGTGTTATTTATAAGTACACTTGAGATATTAGCCTATAATTCTCATTGTTTGGGTGACATTTAATGTATATATTCACATAACATATATTTGCTTAAAATATCATTTCTCTTTAGCTTGCAAATATATGTATATGACAAATTAAAAATATTTTTTAGTTTAGTCCCCCTAACTTATTATATTGAATAAATTATTTAATTTCTTTGTATGATATTTAGGTAGTTGCATTTGTTACATTGTTTTCGTTTTCCAAAATTTTTTATTGTCATATAATTTTAAATAGTTTTATTGCTAATAACTATGAACTTTAATCATCACTGTATATATATATATATATGTCAATTTAAATTTTTTCGAATTCAATATTTAATAATTATTTATATTGCAATACACCAGGTGTATTCTGAATTAATGAAAAATATGTAAAGGACACATCTTGAAATTGCCAATTATCTGTCACGATAGCAGATATAGAAGGAGAAAAGGATTTGTGCTATTATTTTGAAAATTATGAAGGTACAATAAGCAATAATTCAGATAAAGGTAAATGCCAAAATTGTTACCCATATGCTTCTTATATTGATAAAATGTATCTGAAATATTTTATCGATAGTTATGATCTTTGCTGTGACTACTAAAACGTGTATGAATACTTCTATTGATATATTAAATGTGATGATAAATATGAACCTAATAAAGTCTTAGTTATGTTACGAAGTTTAATTGATAAATTAAATATAGAAGAGACGAAGCCCCGAAAAATGTTACACCTAGAGAACCTGAAGCACCTGTGAATTCTCATTCGCAATATAATGGGCCACACAAGATAGGCGAAGTCGAGGAGTTTACTTTTGCGTCATTTGCCTCTATAGAAGCTGAGATAATCATTGATTCCTCTAACATTATAGAAACGATATGTAATACATTAAAAGGAAATTATTTTGTTCAAATCGGCATAGCTGCTGTAATACTGGGAACAATTTTAGGCTTTTACTTTTAGCTTAGGGTGGGAGTAAATTCATTCGTAACATATAAGTATTTTATGTTAATATATATAATTTATATCTTTCTTAAATTGTAATTATGATGTAGATACATTGCTCTTTTTACGTTTTACCTTTATTTAATAGATTACTCCATTTGGATCTACGTTAAAAAAAAAAAAGGAGATAAAATACAAGAAAATATAGGAGTAATAACTACCGTGATCTTGAATAGGAATTGCCATCACACGAGTTAGAATCTGCGTTGATATATTCATTGACGAGACCACTATACATGGATTATCATCGTACGTGAAGATGATTGGACTAGTTATACATATAATTCAAAATCCTTTAGAAGGGTTATATAAAGAGAAATACTGTCTCATCTGAAGCGGTAAATTTGTATTTAATAAAAATGAGAAAAAAAGGTGATATAAAAGATAAGATAATAAAAACGAATCTAAAAATTAAACAATCGAGAAGGGGTAGTTCTGAGAAATGCCTTATTTTTGTAGATATAACTTGTGTAAATGTTCATAAGCGGAAAATAATTAAAAATGGGGGAGCGTGTCTTTATATAATATAATATAATATCATATAATATAAAATGCCCTACCAGAACTGATATTAAATTTCGTATTAATAAAGGAACTAGCGGGAGTGATGCATATTGTATGTATAATAAAAGGCAGGCCATAAGTGAAATTTTACAAGAAATATTGAAAAATATTTATACAGTATTAAAATAAAAAAAGGCAAAAATTGATCTACATAGTTCGTGTTGCAATCTATGATAGGGATTTTTTACTAAAGGGTGTTCCTAATTTGTTATATTTAGAAAACTGAGGAAGAAAATATTAATCATTTACAAACAAGACAAAATTTATTAATGAAAATATGACCAAATGGTGTATCGCAGCGTTTTCGAAAATGAATCCTTACTTGGACAAGCATTAGTATGGGCACATACAAATGTAATGGAAAAATAAGAAGAAATGTCTTTCCATTTTTTACGTTTTATGCAGAACATTTAAATTTTACTAATTTTTCTGTTTTGTTGGCAATTTTATTTTTTCGTCATTGTTTTTGATTGAATAACTTATTATAGTCAAAAAGTTCCCCTTTTTCATTATTTTATTGTCAATATGATTCTTTTTGTGCACAGGTTATCCATGAACTTAGTTTTTAGGATTTATCTTAATTTATCATTATCATTATAAATTAACTATTTTGATTAATTTGTTCATATTTGTTTGCAATTGTAGAAAAAACTTTTTCTATTTAACAAAACACGTATGACACATAAGAAATTATATGTTGCATAAAACAAATGAATATTTGATTGTTTACAAATTTACACATTATATAATAATTAATTTTGAGAGCACGTCATTTCATCTGACGTCTTGCTTTAATTATATATACAGTATTTATATATATCTCATACATTCTGTAAACATTACCACACGGTTGTTTTAAACAAAGCGGTTGGTGCTTTACTATGTAAATAATATATATAAACTACAAAAATTAGAGTATTTTTTAGCAGCTATTATTTTATAGAATATTTTTCAGAAAAGAAAGAATAAATAATATATGTATGTAAATTATAAAAAGTTATATTCACACGCCTTTAACTTTAGAATTTTGTTAGTGCGAGAATAATGCTGTGTTTTACATTACACACTAAAATAATATATATAAATAAAAATTCTAAATCTTTTACTAAACAGTACATAAGTAATCCACAAAATTGTTATATTACTCAATGTGCCTTCTAAATAGTTTTAAAAATAGGTCCCATTTCATAATTCCTCTTCTACAGAATGAAGATGTGTAATGATCATTCATGTTTATCTATGAAGAGGTTATTTTGGTTTGTTCGCATCTGTTTACTATATAATAATTTACACTTCTAATATTGTAAAGCGCGCTTCCAATGAGAGATATCTTTTGATATTTATTTTTCCTGAGAGTGTGAAATGTTGTTTAAGAAACTATATACACATTATTCTAGTATTATTTCTTTCATTCTTCCTTTTTGATCATTTCTAAAGTCCACACTTTAGTGTTGCTATAACAATTTAATATTTGTGGGGCATAAAATTTATAATATATATTATGTCCGTATCATACAAAACATTTTTGAAAGATGCGTAAATTTCTAGTAACTACCAGCAGAAATGAAGTTTTAAGCTTTCTTATCATTTACTTCAATTTAACTTTACTAATCATTTTTTTTTTTACACTGCCTGCGAATAAATTTTTAAGGTAAGGTGAAAAATGAATTAGCTGCCTATTTTAGGTGATATATACATATTTCGTCGTTTTACGCTGTGTAGCCAGTTTAACAAAGGTATCCTTAATAAAATTGCAAAAGATATTATTTTCAGCTACTAACTATTTATTCATTTCGTTATTTTTATTCCCCCCTTTTCTATAATATAATTTTATAAGAACCTTATGCTACGTTTTCACAATTTTTCCACTATCAGAATTTTCTTACATTTGAGAATATATAATCATAATTATTACAGTTATACTTTAATATGCCAAAGTTCAGTAGCACTTTTATACACTGCCAGTATGTATCTGTGCCTATGTATATCCCTTTACATCTACAACTTTTATTTCTTTGTACTATAATAAGTAATTTGTTTAATTTTATATATATCATTTATTGGCAATTAACTTACAATTTGTTTGATATTATAAGCATTTATTTGGAATTCCATGTGACAATTTACGTCTAATTATATGACAGAATCCATATTATTTTATCTAAAATACATGACAAGTTTGGACAAAATTATTATCATCATTTATTGAGAATTATTTAGATATATTTATTTTTATCCGCCGCATTGCACAAATGCCGTAAAACATTTGGCTTTTTTATATAGATTTATTTTAAAGAATTATTTCTGTATGCTTCTTAACATAGTTGTTCTACATCACTTAAGGTTTTTTTCTAAGATTACCACTATGAGTATCATGCAAAGTAATAAGGCATATTCCTTGGGCCGTTGAGATTATATGGATAAGTATATTCTGAATGGAAATTATAAGATGGTTCTCTGTAATATTGGTTAAATCGAGGGGCGATTCGCCTTTTACGTCGAGTCCATTTCATCATCCAGGACCCGAAAGATGTAAACTAGAAAGTAAAGGAATAGGCATGCAATACAAATATTTTTAAACCATTTATTTATAATAACTACAATATATAAATGTTTACGCAAAATTGTCATATTTGCAAAAATTATTTTTATTTACCCCAATTATAAACGAAAGGGCGAGAAGTAGCAATATTACTGAAAGAGCAATTAAAGGAAGATTGGTAGCTGAACGTTCTATAGGCGGATTATTCGTTTCAAGAGCATCGCCAGCAGGTTCCAAATATGGTTGATATGGTGCTGCCTGAAGCGAAGTTTCCTGATGTGAAGCTGCCTGGCGTGAAGTTTCCTGACGTGAAACTGCCTGACGTGAAACTTCTTGCCTTTGATTAACCCGATACTGGGATGCAGCATCCGGTTGAACTATAGGTTGATACAAATTTCTTGTTGATGTCTTCACATATTCACGTCTTCCATCGGGTGAAATTTTAAATGTGCATGGTAAGTTATATAAAAGGGTCCTAGGATCATAATATTTATATATTTCATAAGAACTTGAATCTTCATCCTGGTGTTTATTTAAATTAAGTGTAAGGAACTGATCATACAAATCACTCTTATTTTCAAGGTATTCATAATATTTACCGCAAGTAGAAGAACTATGAGTACAACTTTTCTTAAAAGTGTTATAATCTTCACAGTACTCGTAAAATTCCTTTCTCACGGTCCATTTATCATCAAAAACACTGACAGGTTCAGGCTGACAATTATTTAAATTTCTTCTAAATGAATAGTTCACGAAAAGTTTCCATATACGAGCATATTCATCATAAAGATTTTTTCTATCTATTTTATCAAAATTTAAAGTAAAAAATTGTTCTATTTTATTATACAACCAATAGCTCAAAAGTTTATAACGATTGCAAGGAATAGATTTATTAACATTTATTTGAACATTATCATTTAGATTTTTTAGAAGAATTCGACAAAGTGATTTAATAGTTTCGTTATTTTGGTATTTGGAATCCATTAAAACACAGTATTTATTATATTTATCTAATGATAATAATCCAAACTTTTATAAAACAATTGCGAAGGTAATTCTGCAGAACAAGATTCCTTAAATTATATATAAAAAATAAAGAGCTATAAATACTTGTATGTTTGGGGAAAGGAATACTTCATTATACACATGTCATGAAAAAGAACACATAAATATAGAACAATATATAATAATTATTAATGGTCAATGTATCGTTACCGCCATTGTTTTGTGTTTTTATTTTTATTGGTGGTTAGGTGATCTGATATAGACTTAGTTTTTAGCTAGTTCGCAAAGTAAAATATTTATGTATTTATTATTTGAAAACTCAAATTATACAGTACTCTTTTTTGCGCAACAAATGCGCAACTTTTTAATTTGGTTTCTAGTATCATTTTTTATATATACCATTCCATTCTATGGAAAATGTGTACATGTGAATATAGGTGATATATAAAATAAGTAACGTTTATATGATTATCTTGTTTTAATTGTGTGCAAATAGAAATATGTATCATGTAAAAGTAAACATTCGAAGTAAAAATAGAAATAAAATGATTCTGAAAGAGTTATAAAATTTATTTAAAACAAGTATATTAAGTAAAATATTATGTAGAAAATGATTAAAGTATTAAAAGTACAGCACATGGGAGAAATGTGCGACGTTACTTTTTCATTAGTAGTTTTCTTTGGATAACTGATAAAAGAGAATAATGAAGCGTTATTGAATTAACGACATACATAGATTTGTTAGGGGGGAAAAAAAATTAATAAAAGGAAAACATTACTCTGTTTTTTTATTATGGAATATGATTAATTTTAACTCTATTTTGTTATAATAATAAAACAATTGATGAAAATAAGTAACACAATGACAATAATTTACTACATTTATTAACCAGACAAATACTCTCTTGTGAATAATGAGAGAATTCCAAAGAATTGTTTTTATATCCGCATGAAATATTTTAATAAAGGGGGGAGGGGGAGGGGGGTATTATTATATTAATTATTGTGTGTGTAGGTTGTAGAAACATCAATAAGTGAAAGCAATTTTAATATAAGCTGTACTCTAGTAATTATTTTTTGTTTATATAGAACATTAAATAAATGTTAGGATTATCTTTCAAATGATATAGAAAAAATAGAAGCTTAAGGAAAGATAATAGTCGTATTTTTTTTTTCCAAGAGTTGTTCTTGCATATACATATTAGTAGAATTTATATTTTTTTCTATTACATACACAATTTATTTTATTATTATTTGAATTCATTTCTGTTCACGTTATGATTTTCAGTATTTTTTTCAAATTTAATAATTAACGTTAATAAAGAATTGCATTTATTGTTTTGTTCTTTTCTTTGAATTTGCTATATATCAGTCGCATTATTACATTGGTACTATAGGAGTGACATATTTGTATAGTATTCATCTTTTGTATAATATATTTTTTTGTAGAAATAAAATTAGTCATATAGTTCAACTATTCGTGAGAAAAAAATATGAGTTTCGTTGATTTTTTTTACGAGATAAGTCTTCTTTCATTAAAATGCAATCACATTTTTAATAATTTTACATTTATGCTTTTCCATGAATTTCCTAAATAATAATATTATCGACCATTAAATACGTAATAGGAGTAGCAATAAAACAAGAAATAAATTTATGTTCTATGTAGAACATTCTACAAGAAAATATAAATGTTTGTTCAGAAACAAAATGATAGACATGTTTATGAATGAAGTGTAAGTATAAACAATAAGTGCATTTCAATGTTGGCATTAGAAATGTTGCACTATTATATATTTTACTTTTTATTTTTATTCGTTTTGCGATGGTTCTCTATATCTAAAGGGGAATAAAAAATATAGGAACATTTAGTATAATACATATAAATTAACAATAAACAGAATAGTAAATTGCTATTAATTTTTATAATAAGTTTGTTCTCTTGTAGCATAAATTTGTATTTTATAAATCTCGTTAAGTGATGTGTAGCTATTTTTATTATATAAATTTATCAACGTTATCCATATTTGTTAGGTATATTAAAGCATATTATTTTACAATGCTATATGAAAAGGTTATGTTTTATAAATAATATAATTTTTAAAAAGGATTATATTAAATATAAAGCGATAAAACATGTTAATTAACTAAAAAATTACTAAAGAAAGGAAAAGAATACAAAAACGATAAGTTATATAAACGTGAACATGTAATTAAGAATAGCTGTGTTTAGTACACTAATTAACATGTTACCACATTTATGATGAAAGGGTACACTGTGATCTTGTACTATATGGCAATGCAGTGTATAGTTTAAAAAATGTGAATCCACTGATTAATAAATAACAAACTAGTGCTGTGTAACTAATCATTTTATCAAAAAAATAGTTATATATTATAACAACGTAACGTTGGTTAGGGCTACACGTACTGTTGTTGTCGTTGTTGTTGTAGAGGAGACACGCAAAAGCGATAAATGAAAGGTTGATCCGAATAAATTAACTTTTGCTTATATGTACTGAAGGAAACACACTTAAAATTTCCCCTTAGAAATTTGTAGAAGAGTAAGAAAAATGTAATAATTCTATTCAGGTGATGTTTTCGTAGCAAATTTATGCTAAAATTTATGTTTTGTTGAAAAAGAATTTTTTCATATTTTTTGTCCCTTAATGGTAAAATGAACTATTTTCTGTAATTTTATGTTATGAATGTTATCCTATGCAGAAATTTTAGAATTAATGTGTGCTAATAACGCGCTCTTTTTATCGTGATCATTCTTTTTTAGTCTATTTATATGTATTATTTTACTTTTATATTTTTTCCTTTTACTTATTAGATTCACCTGATCTGATCATTAGAAAAATATTTCATTATATTCATTTAAAGATGCATCATCTGAATATTTTACCTTGAATTTGTTCCATACTTTCACATCTTCCGCACAAACTGAGGTTGTAAAGTTTGAATACTTCTTTTTTTTCGGTACATTTTATCATTCCATTTTTTACTTATCCTATGTGTCTTGGGATTATTTTGACTATCATAATGGGCCATGTGCCGTGTAGATATTTTGTGCTCCAAAAATTGACTCTCCGTATAATAGTATCTGCTGTAATTATGTCTTTATTTTTTGTCTTTTTTTCTTTTTTTTTCCACTGAACAGGATCCCCAAAGATGTGTACCATAAAATGGAAACGACCGGTTTTAAAAAATGAATTCGTAATTAAAATAAATTGTTATAAATATATTAATCCCACTAATCATATTGATATTTTTATTATAAAATCTTTTCTATACCTTTAAAAGAAGCCAAGATAACGCACCTAATGCCAAAATTACTAAAATAGACATAATATACGTTTTAAGGGGAATCCCCAAGAGTAAATGCTCTTGTGCTTCCGTTTCGATGCCTACAGTATCATGTTCTTCCTATGTATTTGGATATGTATGAAGAGCAGTATCATTATTCATTGTAGCGTTTTTTTGAGGAGAATAAATAGTATAGCCATAGGTATCATCTCTTTCAGGAAAGGGTTGTGAATTTTCATTACTATGATGATTACGACTGAGTAAACTATTTCCTGGGCATTGTGATTCCTGGACATACTTTAGTTTTTCAGGGTCTTTCATTTCTCCTGCAGGTGGCTGATTTGCATGATTTTGCAATGTCTGTATTTCATTTGGGGCCCCTAACAGCTGTTTTTCTTCAGGTTTTCTTATTTCAGAATCTAGATTTGATGGGCGATATGCAGTGAGAGGAGTACTAATGCTACAGACAGAGTGATGGTTGTCAGCAATTTGATAAGTTACATCGTTCGATGTCTCTGAAGAAATTATATATGCCGGATTTTTAGATCGATTATAGAGCAGTTTAAAAACAGTCACAAATTCAGGACCTTTAGTACAAATTTTATTATAAATAAGCTCATATTGGTTAAAAATATCTCCCCCCATATTAAATTTGCCTAAGCCGTATTTATCAGTTTTATGATTTGATTCTTGGCTCACATCAGGACTACCTTCTATAGGTGAAGCACTTTGAGAAGAAACGGTTCCATTAGATATGTGCCCTTTTGCATAATTTAGTGCTTGGGGAGCACTAACTCCTGGAATAGATGAAGCAGAAAGGTGGGTATTATTCCCAGACGGTGGATCTGAGGTAGCACCTGAAGTGTTTGGTGGTATTATTTGTTGTAAAGATTCTGGTTTCATGTCTCCTCTTTCTGAGTTTTCACCAGCAAGATGTTGTTAATTATTTTCTAATAACCTGTAAGACTCTGGACGTTCTCTTGCTGTTATCTTCGCTGTATGGCTTGACATTGTTTTGTTTGACTCTTCCGGTGATATTACTTGTTTTTCGCAAGATTGTCCTTCACACAATTCATTTGTCTCAGATTTTAATTTATTTCTTTCTTTATCCGGTGTAGACTCCTCAGAAAATTTAGGACATTTAGTAGATTTATTTAATAATTGGGTTATATCCTTTTTTATATCTAATGAATATCTTACATCTTAATAATTATAATATTCTTCATAAGATTCCTTTTGTTCATCTAAACATCTATTTAAATCGTAACAATCAGTAAGAATATTTGCATCATCAGTACTATTAAATTCCGTCATTCTTTTTTCAATTTTTTCTGAAATGTCCATGTGTATAAATTTATACATTCGTCATTATTCAAACGCGTATTGGTTTTATAACTCACAATTTCCACCGTAGCTGCCATTTTCGCTCTGTTAATTCATATTATAATTTTTTTTTTTTTTACAGGATTTAGGATATTTTATTTTCACCCTTTTATGTCATTTATTTGTACAAAATAAAAACTTATAGAATTTTTTTTAATTTTACATATGCGCGGTTTTACAGTAGCTTTTTTAAAGGCTTAATATTCTTTGCGCTTAATGGATAATTTTATTATTTACAATTACGTGCAATAAACTGTCAGTATCACAAAGAATTTAAAGGCAATAGTCTTTTTTTTATTATAAGCATTAGAATATTGCCAAATTATTAAATTTATAAAACATTTTTCACGACAATATATAATTATATTTTACAGAATATAAAGAAATAATACTACACTCAAATATTGCATACAAATTGGCGATGTCATTTTAATATTTTTTCATTTATTATTATTATTTTTTTAATATTTGGGGTAATATTTAATATTTAAAGATAATCTATATATTATTATTTACGCGGTTGTGAAAAATGTGATGTACTTATTTGATTTAACCCTTTTACTAGAAAAGAAGGTAATTAATAATCGATGAATAAACTACTTAATTTTTTCGTAAAATGCATAATTATGAATAATAAACTTATATAAAAGTGGAACAAAACTTTATGTACATATTTATATCACGAAAAAATACCCTATAACTCTTTTACATATTTACAATAACTTTTCCAGTTTTATAAGATTAATAAAATTGTACAGGCAATTATACACGTGAAGAACGTACAAAACAATATATTTTTGTATATTATAATTCTATTATCTATGTTTATTCAAATTAAAAAATTTCTGTATTAAAAAATATATATTTTACATTATATTGTATGAATAACAATGCTTCTTATAGTTATAAAAGCAACAAGGACATAATTTGCGCTGCAAATGTTTAGATAGACCTTAAATTTGTTAAAAAAAGATACAACACACAACAGTTATGTTTATTAGTACCGTTATTTTTGGTACATTTTTACTTATATGCTGATAATTTTAATTACATTTTTATTACTTTAATATATTTCCCAATTCAAAGTAACATTTTAAACATGGCAGATGACTATGATGTAAATTATCCTTTTTTATTAATTTCACTATATATAGACTTTGATATAATGGATTGTTATTCATAAAACAAAGGGGGGAAATAATTCCTTCTGAAAGATAATAATTACTATCTTTATTCATGTTTTATTTTCTTCCGTTTATTTATAGTATGAACACGTGAAGACGTTTCCTACCTATGGAAGTAAATTACAAGAACTTGAACGTTTTTCTAACATAAGCTATAATACAAATGATCCAATTGCAATGTGGTGTATGAAGAATATTCATTCACATGGAAAATTTTTCTTCATTGATTTGTGTATAACCCTTAATAAATATTTTCAGTATTATGATAAACTTAAACCTGTTGATAGTAAACACTGTGAATACTTAAGCTACTGGTTAAATAATAAAAGCAAACTTCATAATGCATTACCACTATATAAAAATATACTAGATGGTGATAATTCCTTAAATATATTTGATAAACGAATTCCAAATATAGACGCGTGCAAGTCTAAACTAGTCAATTTGTCGAATGAAGTAGTTAAGAATATTAATAAGTTAAACAATTTGAATGAACAGTATCTTTTTTTAATAACTAAGCATAAAATTGGTTGGAGTACCCACGATGAACTGTGCAGTTATGCCGAAAAATTTGCAGAATTATATAATAGTGCTATTATGGAGTGTTTTAAAGATTTTAACAATAAATATTGTAAGGAGCTAATAGAATTTAAAGTTAGATTTAATAAATACAAATCGTTTACAGATACATGTACCCTCATACAGCCCTTACGTTCCATACCTGGAGCAATGTCTCAGGAATTAGATGCAATAAAAAATATTCGCATATAGAAGAGATTGCTTCTACTTATACAGTGGATACTTTAATGACTGTTCTTAAAGTGCTAGGAGGAGTTGCTGTGCTTTTGCTTATAGCTAAGGTTAATAAAAATATCTTTTAAAATGTTCAAATTAATAGACATTTTTATTAAGATTCTTTTTTCTAATTAAATTTCATTGTAAAATAAAATTATTTTTAAATGAATAAATGTTACTCATATACACATGTATATATTTTTTAATATTAGTTTACCCCATTAAAATCATTGCTACGTTCGCGAAAGCAAAAGAAAAAAAGGGGATTTTATGGTGATAGTGATGAGAAAGACGAAGATGAATCGTACAAAGATGAATCATTTGGCTACGGATCATATGGAGATGGCTCATATGGAGACAATTCTTATGGGTATGGATCATATGGGGGTATATCATACATGGATAGATCATACACTGATGATTCATACGGAGATAGATCATACACTGATGATTCATACGGAGATAGATCATACACTGATGATTCATACGGAGATAGATCATACAGTGACGAATCATACAGAGATAGATCATACAGTGACGAATCATACAGAGATAGATCATACAATGACGAATCATACCATGATATATCGTCCCGAGACAGGTCACACCGAGATAGGTCATCCCAAGGTAGACCGTACAATAATGATTCACATTATTATGAAGACGAAGAGCCAAGAGAACATAATATGGAATATAACCTGAAGTATTCTTCATCAGGAAATAATTATTATTAGTGTAATAAAGAACGAAATTTTGTTTTGATGAATTAGTATAAGGGGATAATAAAATAAAAGAATTGTTACATTAAAAAATAAAATAATTCTAGGAAAGTGAGCACATAATTTATTAATTACATTATCACAAAAATAGGGGATGTTCTATATTTGAAAATAGAGCCAAGATAGTAATCTTATTTCGTATGTAAACGCCAGATCAACCGAGTTGATAAAAAATACTAAACGAACGTGTCGCATTAAAATGTACAAATTTTATAGTAGGGGGAAGTCATCATGAACATATTGACAAATTCTTAAATATTGCACTTGCCGTATTTCTTTGGTGGAAAAGGTGAATGTATAACTGAAGGGGAATATTTATTATAAGAAGTACATTTTGTTACTTACGAAGATAAAAGAGCTATGGAAAATGTTAACGAATTAGGATACGTGCTATGATTAGAGATTTCACTGAAAAAATGTAAGACAGAAAAAAGTGAATTATGAACAGATAATGGGGAAAAAATAACGAAATATAACATATAATTTGTTCGTTGGTACAGAGCTATGTGATAAGTGGTATGTGTTATGTGTGAAAGGTTTAGTTTTTACCTTTATGCATAAAGTTAATTAATTAATAAGATGTCCACATGAAAGAGCCCATTTCATTTATGAACATCATTCTGAATAATTACGAAGTTTTGAATGTTACAAGAAAAATGCATTCCCCCCATTAATTATTTTTACAATAAAATCATAGATTTATATAGTAGATGTTTAATTTAATTAATTGAAAAATAGAACACTCCATAATGCTCACAATAATGTTTAGTGAAATTATTACTTATAATTTAAGGATGTTGTGTGGAATTCAATTTTTAAGTATTGCACAACACAGCTGTTTTGATTTCCCAGTTGTAAATATGTATAAATAATTGAGAAATTAAAAATTTGTGCTTACATTTTTTTTGTAAATTTTGTTATTCCTTTTATGAACATTGTGTTTGTTAGGCAAATAAAAAAGGAAACTTCCAATGATATAACATATTTACATAAATAGTTTACTTCCCAATTTTCATTTCTAATTTATAATTAGAAATGAAATTCAGGAAATAATTAAGCAGTATACTTTTTGAGCATATCTTCTTTGGAAAATGTGTTTATGTATACATGTATATGGACATGTAAATTTTTTTTTTTAATGTGCTTAAAAAATAATTCAATTTTATTATTACATTTCTTTGTTATTTATTTGTCTTTCTTTTTTCATTTAACAACTGAATATAAAACAGTTGCCATGTAAATATGAGCACTGATTCTTTCTAAATATATATATTATCTTAATTAATGAACAACAGCTCATGTTTTTAATAAGAAGCATTCGTTTAGATATAAAAATAACTATATGAAGAATAAAATGTAGTTTAATTAAAACTTAAAAGTTACTCGTACATGTGATAATGGTGTGATTTACCATTTTGCGGAGGTCAAATATGTTTATTACTTTCTTATCGAAACTTTTTTTCGTCGAATATGTAAGCTTTACTATGGTAAGAAATGCATCATACTGTGAATCTATTTCGTATTAATATTGTCTGATACATTAAACTGTTCATTGAAGAGCTAATATAGGAAGAAAACTAAAATAGTGTTATGAATAAAAAAAATAATGTACATTCACATTGCAGTAAAACCGTTCGTTGCCCACAAAAATTGATGTTTTTTTTTTATAATTCCTAAAATAATAATACATTGCAGAAACGTACTGTGGTTTCATTCTACATCTTTTGTTCGTACTTAAGATTTCACGTTTTATTTTTATTTAATATGAAATAGTTCACAAGATAAGTGTTAAGACAAATGGAATAATAAAAGTCAGGAAATGTTTATTTTTAAAGAATTGTTAAAATTAAAAAAAATTGCTTAGTAGAGTGGCACTATAATTTGATGAAATAGTAATAACGTAAATAAATATATATATTTAGATTTTCCTTCTTACTTTCCATTGATCTGTTTAAGATGATGTGTAAGTTATTAATAATAGAAATAAGAATAGATACGCAAATATGAAGGGGCAGTATAACATATAGAAAATTCTTGTGCTAACGATATAAATAGCATATAACATTTTAAGCTGATAAGGTTACGTTTAAATCATCAGTTTTATTACCTTTTTATAACATTAATTTACATGTGGTATAGTTTAGAAATTCCCCTCAATACACACAAAACTGTATTAGATGGAAGATGTAGTGGATCTATGGAAATTAAGAATAAAATAAATTTTTCTTGCGTAAAAAAAGAAGTAACTGACGAAAGTTACATACACGAGCAAAAGCATTTTAAGTAAAAACCATTAGAATATACGTTTATCAGAAATTAGTTGGTCGATATATAATAATGAGATTCGTCTAAATAAATATAGGAATCGAGTCGTTACAATTGGGGTAGTGACCCATATGGTGTAAATATATAAGGAATGAGTATTAATTATTAAACAACTTCCACGCTAGACGAGGAAATAATATAATACTAGAAATTAAGAGTGATGGATTTAGGGAGCTACATGTACTTAATACATGGTTATAGGTTTATTAAAAAAAATCATAAAAATGTTAATTAAAAATTGCTATCTTTTAACGACTTTTAAAAGAGGAAACCTTATCCTTCAAACATATAATGCACATTGTAGTGTGATTATTATCAGTCATCCTTTGATAAATGGTTTTTGTAAAGAAAAAGGGATAGCGTTTTTTGAACAGTTATAGACGAAATGTAATATATATGTGTATTATATAACATAGGAAAAAATGAAAAAATAATAAAACAGAAAATACACATTTTCCAAAACATACTGAAAATTAACAACTTTAGAAAATAGTACAATAATCAGATGTCTTAATTACTCAATACAAAAATTGAGGTCCTTAAATAAATAATAATTTAAAATCTTATAACTATATCAGGAGTACATATATATATTATACTTATGTTCGTATAAAAAATTTATGCAGCTCCATATCTATACACAGCATTATTATCATTGCTAGATAGTTCAATTTTCATAGGACTTCACAATTTTAACTCTAATTTTGAATCCATTTTTTACAGAATTTACAAGACATAGATTTGTGTTTATGTTTGTTTTAGTTCTCTTTTCCTATATCGTTTTTGTAAGCCATTATACATATAAGGCTATATAAATCAATATAAATTTACATTATTTTTTATTTGGGTAGTTCTACCATATTTCATTTCACCAAATGATTCTATTTTTTTTTATCATTAGCGACTTTTATATGAATATATATATGCTATTCTTTTACAAATGTTATAACGTTGGTTGCAGCATTTTCATTCATCAGTTAGTTCTGCTTTTAATTTCATTTTTACTTTACAATTCATCTAAATATTCTTTTAAATTATTATAGTATTGTAATGGGTCAATATCTTCATGATCACTATCGTCACCGTTCATTTGGTTAAAAGCATTTTTCTGAAAATGTTTATTATTCTTTAATGCATTTAAATGTTTCATGAAATTTTTATCTTGTAATAAGTTTTTTAATTGTGTTTGAAAGACATTATTTTGCATTAATTCATTAAATTGCTTTTTAAAATTATCATCATTTGACAAAGTACTTAATTTTTCTGCTAAGTTATTATCAACTCCACCAAATAATTTGTTTATACTGTTCTGTAAATTTTTAAATTGATCTTGTATTTCCCCTTCGTCATTTGTTCTTTCATTTAATATTCTATCACATTTTTTATTTAACGAATTGCTTAGTGCGCTACCCTTGTCGTTTGATGCACTGAGACTTGGGGACTAAAAATTAAAGCAAACATACAATATTTAAAAATGTGTAATTATTTAAACACTCATAAATATTGCCATTTTTAATTATAGTACAAATTAAGGAAAAGGTAGAGGAATTTTTCAGCGTGTAATAGAATAATACCTCACGGTAATATTGCCATGTCCATATTAAAACTGAAAAGGTAAACGTTTTGCTAAAAAGAAACATATTGGCTTTTTATCTGTAAGCTGCGTGTTTATGGCCAAGAAGTTTTTACAGAAATTAATCTATTGTATATATAAAACAGTATATAATAAGTTTTTATATTGCAGTTTTAAATAACTATTTTACATTTTATAAAAATATAGAACAATTGTTCACCTAATTTAATTGAATATAATTGTTATTATTTATTATATATATTGAAACGAAAGCTTATACAATGAAGACATTAGGTAAAAATATATCAGTCATGTTTCATATGAACTTATTAGAAATTAATATATTTAAATAATCTGTATAAAAAAATATTAAAAATATAAAATATTCATAAAAATTACAATTTAATATATGTAACAAATCATTTACTTCAAAAGAAAAAAAAAACGTTTAGAAATATAAATAAAAATATAGTTTGTTTTTTGATGCTTTTATTTGGTAAAACTCGCGCATAATAATAATTCAAATAAAAAAATAAGCTTTAATTGTACATATTGCATTTAAGTAGTAATTTTTATCAAGCCATTTTTTTTACGGTTTTATATATCTCGGTAAGAACAAAAGAATTTATATAATATTTCATATATTACTGTACAATATAGTGTCTATCACATATAAGCCATTTTTTAAAATACTACTATTTCTGATGTTAATAGTATTTAATAATTCAAAGCACCAAAGAAAAAAAGAAAAAGTTGGTACAAGAATCATAACTTATAACGCTTCTGTATAAATAAATTTTATATAATATTAAAATACTACATATTTTTTAATGTAAAAATAATTAATATGGGATTATAAAGACAAAAATAGCAAATCATTTATTTGATTTTGTTTTTATTTGCTGAAATGTAGATATAAAATGTATCAATTATTTTACTATTCTAAAGGGGGGTAGCTTATTTTCGGCTCATATTATTACTGAATTATGTCTACCTGTGTATGTATATAATATGTATATATTATATATATGTATATATATAAATTCAGCATCCCCAGTAAATAATGTTTATATTTGAAAGGAATTAAAGCCGCAGCTAAGAATTTTTGACACGTACATATATTTGGTTATGAATGTTTGATATAGTACGGAAAAAACACATAACGAAAAATTGAAAAATAAATACAAAAAATTATGTAAAAAAACGCTTACTCTTTCTTTGAGCTTTTACTCCTCTGCAAAATATGCTTATTTATAATTTGTGAGATCTTTGTATTTGCGGTTTCTGTTTTTATTTCATAAGGTTTGGTGTTTCCCTATATTAATTATTTTTTATTTTTGCATATAAAAAAATTGAATAAGTTTAATGTAGTTGAAAATATCGATTTTTGAATTTTTTTGCCTATATTTAATGAGAAAAAAGAAAACATTTCCTATTATTAAAATATGCAAAAATAAAATGAAAAAAGGAAAAAATAACAAGCGGTATGTATATTATTTGTATAAATTTATATATTCATTTTTCATACACCCTATCACAGGAAAGTTTTAAGAATTTGTCATATATTCTGAAAGTATTATTTGAATTTTTCAAAATGTGTGATTTCATTATCGTAGATCGAGCTCGTGAAACTATGCTTTATTATGTATATATATGTTTTTTAAATTCCTTGTTAATGTAATGCAAAAAGAATTACATTAGGAGGATTCATAAGTTTTCTACTTAAAATTTTATTTTGAGAAATTTATGTGTAAAAGACACATGAAATATTAGGAATGCTTTTATTATTGATACATTACAATGGATATTCATTAAAGCATTTTTTATATAATAAAGTAGAAATTAAGGATTTTAAAAAGAAACATATAAAGGGAAGGTTTATATTATGTTGATTTATTGATATAATTATATATTTATATATGTATATATATCATTATGTGGAACGCATCCTGGTTTTATATTTTTGATATACCATCAATTTTAGAAGATCCTCCGAAAATTAGAAAAAAAGGTTTTTTGTCTACATAACAATAACTACTTTTTACTCTACATATTTTTAACGTTCGAATGCTAAGTAATGGGGAAATTTTAATTTTATTTAAAAACACGTATATTCTCATGTGAATGTTATTACACATTATGTGTTTTACAATGTATCGGAATAGAATGAAAGATCAGCACCTATTTTCTATAAGAAATAGCAGTGACACTTGTTAATATAACTAATATGAATCCACTCTCGTAGATCTCAAAATTAGAAAGAATTACATGTAGAATAAATGCTTTTATATTTTAGGGGGAGTCCCTCCTACGTAAATATAATTAAATTATGTGTAGACAATGCAAAAATGATGAATAAGTATGCCATACATGTGCATATATATATACATACATGATACTTTGTCTTAAAAAAAAGGTTTAACAACATGCTAGATAAAACATTTATCCTTTAACCATATGAATAATATTGATATATATGGACACTATTACAGGATTAGCGAATAATTATTGAAGGAAAATTGTAATATATGTGTTTAATTATTTATGATAGATGTAGGCAGAATGATTAAGTTCTTTCTGTCACAGTGGCATAAATTTTTAAAACA
>NW_004193318.1:0-10580 GCF_000321355.1 Plasmodium cynomolgi strain B
AGATCCATTTATAAAAGCATATATATTAGCTCATATTTCAATGTGCGATATAATTAACATCATCATTGTGAATTTTAATTAATAGAAAAAATATATTTTTTACAAAGCAAATACATTCATGAAGACCAAGTTTAACAATCTTTTTCTACTACTGTTTTTTGTTTTATAATTTTACGGTTAACACGCTGAGGGTGGGAGTATGCCCCTTAAAAATTCCCCTGACTATAAGAATTAGACATTTTCCAAGCCAACTTTATTGTCCCCTTTAAGGACACATGCTTTGATACAAATAATGCACGTATTATTAATTCCATACGTGGAATAAAAGCAGGAGAAACCACACATAAAAAAAGCCCTTTTGTGTATTTATTTTATTTGTTAATATTGTTTCACTATACAGATTTTCTCATATAACCACTTTATCCCGTTTTTAAAGACAGCTTACACTTCGTTTCGCGTTAGTCATAGGCCTCATAAGATGGTTGATAAGAAAAACGCATTGGTCTATCATCATCATATGTATTGGAATAATCAAAAGATTCTCCTCCCCTATTATCTCCATCCCAACTTTCGTCTTCACTATGTTCATCCCATTTTCCTTCTGCATTATGTTCATTATATTGTCCTTCTCCATTATATCCATCATACTGTCCTTCTCCATTATATTCATCATAATGTCCTTCTCTATTATGATAATCCCATTGTCCTTCTCCATTATATCCATCCCACTGTGCAACGCCATTATACCCATCCCACTGTGCAACGCCATTATATCCATCCCACTGTGCAACGCCATTATATCCATCCCATTGTGCACCTGCATTACCATTATTTTCATCCAACTCTTCTTTCACATGAATTTCAATCATAGCTTCTTCTGCAGTTTTTTACGCTTTTCTTATGACGTAAGTCGTATCCAAAGGGTGTTCTCTAAAAACAAGCGTAAAAGATAATATTTAAATAATATATTCTTTTATAATTATAAGTAAGGACATATAGCAGGTAAACATTTTAACACACAATTCTCGTTTACTTTAATAAAAAGGTATAAAACGATGATTATAATTAATCCCAAAGCACATGAAAGTCCTAGACGAAAAGAGCTATATTTACTTGGACTTTCACCTTTGCTCCCTGGAACTAGAATTCCTATATCATCTAAATATTCAATTTGATTATCTAGAGTCGCTGGGTCGTAATCTTTTCCATAATTAACTACTCTAAAGCTAAGTCCTTCTCGAGTTTTACAGGTATGCATTCTATAATCGTATGTCGTACCACTCGGACAATACGCATCTTGACCACCAACACCGTATCTATATGATTTTCCTTGTAATTTGGAGGCTCTTTTTGCTCCATTTAGACCTGTAAATAAAGAAGAAAAAAATAGGCTCGATGAATCTCCTCCTCGACTTGCATTTCTAACGTTCTGATTATACGTCCAAGTTGCACTTAAAGCTTGTACAGTAGATAATAATTGGGGATTACCTCTCTGTCCACCAACTATAACTCTTTTAACATGAGTATCGGGCTTTATTTTAGCTATCAATTCACTCGGATGGAAATTTGGATTACATATAAAATAATTTGGACAATTACTATATGAAACATCATACGGATCGCAACATTCGACGTAGTTTTTTTCATACAAATCTTTAATATAAGTTAAATATTCTAGGTAGGAATTTCGTTTATCAGCTTCAGTATCAATTTTACTTTTTAAAGTATCTATGTTTTTAAAATAATCATGTATATCTTTTTCAACTTCCCAATGTCTGAAATCACTATCAAATAAACGTTGACAAGGAGGGGATTTTAAATCTTCCCAACTTATATAACGAGCTACATCGATAAGTTTAAAAATGAAATGATAGTAATAATTACTGGCTAAATCGACTTTAAAATGTTTTTTAATTACATCTTGTGCCCAATTAATGAAATATGAACAGCGATCGTAATAATTTCTTTCCGATCGAACAATATTAGGTAAATTTATGTATTTGCATGCTATCCTTTTACAAAGATTTATAAGTTCTCTTTTTTATCGCGATCAGGAATGTTTAAATCGTCACAATATGTCCTATGATAACAACTATTAAAGCTTTCATTAAAAATGTTATATTGCTGTTGTGCGGGAAAATCTTTAAAAAGAATCTCCTGAAAGTAAGAAAAACCATTTAAATTTACATTAGCATTTACATTTGCATTTACATTTACACAAATAAGTGCCTTAAATTGTCCATTTCCTCCATTTAAGAGAAATAAATATTAAAATGTTAAGTTGCGCATGTTCGGTTGAAAAAGTATAAAGACGTACCCATTGATCTCTCTTTGGGGTTGTCATCGTAATTACACATGACTAAATAAAAAGATAAATATTATTCGTTTATATATAACTGTTCTCATGTAAAAAATGAAGGAACATAGTCCAATCTTTCGTTAGTTTTTTTCACAGTTGTTAACTTTAGCAACCAACTAAATACGTATCAGTAGCAATTATTCTTTTGATATACAACAAGTTCTAAGTACGTTCACTGCTATCCACATCACACAAAATGAAAATATCTAATTTTCTAAAAAGATAAAAATAAAATTGTAATTTAATAGTTCATATATAAATTTTGAAATGGAATATATCGTCTCACAAATATTAAATTTATGCATTTACTTTGTAAACATTTTTACTATTCTAAATAGAAACAAATGTTCTGTCTTTTTATAAAATATAAAATTTAATCCGCATTGAAATAAATTCGTTAATATTCCACTTCGTCCTTCAAAGGTGTTGGCACCAGATAATACACACTTTCAATAAAAAAATATGAAAATTTCTACTTCCGATGAGTTACACAACTTAGAGTAAAAAATTTGTTAAATTTTAATTATTTAATTGTGATTGTCCGTGAATGATTCTATAATGCATAACTCTCTTAGAATTATAAGGGAAAATTGCTACAATTCGTAGTTCTAACAAATTAAAAGGAAACAATATATATAAACAAATGTGAAGCATAAATATCAATACAAATATAAAGAAAATATTTCCAAACGATAAAAGCATCATATAAAGTTCGTTTCTTCATAGTAATTAAAAAAATATATATATCCTACATTTTTCTCATGTGAACTGTTTGCAACTGAAAATTTTAATTAGTTACTTAACAAAAATGTTACTCTCCAAAATAAGGGGTATTTTCAATTTAGTTATTTTAATTAGTATTAATATGTAAAGGTGTATGAAGAATATATGAGATGAAAAAAGGTAAATAATGTGAAGAGATAAAGGAAAGAAAAGAAAATTCTAACATTCATAACATTTGTGATATGGCAAATATACAATTACACATTTAATAGAAAACACGATGGGTGCAATTTGATACACTGCGTACAAATGAAAATGCATTAATTGCGCTTATTCTTGAGCTATAATTTATCATAATGATACATTTTCACCTAATTCGTGTGAAAAAATTACGAAATAAAAACGTAAAAGAATTATTTATTTCAACTTCCTGCTAATATATTGCTTCAATTGAACTTGAGCCATTATACAAGAATTTATATATATATATATATATATATTATAACGTGATTACATTACTACAATTTGTTACTAGTAAATTTCTTAATTGCTATGTGTAAGTACGCTCTCATAAAGTATATCATAGTTTTATTTTCTATCATTAACGTATTTATTATGTAAAAATAAACTATTTTTTTTTCCTTTTTCTCGCACACAGATTCATTGTAGTGGGGTTACACATTTTAAAGCATCAATAGTGTCACTGTAATAAAATTAATTTTTCATTTTTCCAGATTTCGATTTACTTAGTGGAGAGTGACAAAATGTGCTCGTAGCAATTCCTCTTCTTCGACTTCAATAATGTGAAGCAGCGTATATTACTGAGAAGTACAACGTAAACAAATATTTGACTAAATAAATTTAAACATATTATATTCTTTGCATATAAAACAGTAATGTAATTTCGCAACTACTTCCCTTTTCATTGGAGGGCATATTCTACAAATTAGTGCTTTTCTCAAGGATTCACATTGCCTAATGGAGAGCGCTTTTAGAATCACTACTAAAGCGTATGTAAAGTATAAATATATAAGCAATCGCTGAAAAATGTAAACTTCTTAGTAAAAAGTGGTCATCCAATGTGATGACCCTCCTATGAATTATAAAACATACTGTGCAGCAGGCAGTTCTTACACATTATTGACCAAGTTTTATGGGAACCTTTGTCTACTAATGTATCGATGTGATGATTCCTTTGTATTGATGCTAATAATAATGCTTCCTTAAGCCTTACGTTTAAAGTGTAAACAAATGATACACAAAATTTGTTAAACAATTGACGAATTTGATGCATTAGCTGTTAATTGATACAATATGTGCATATGTACTCATGATACATTATAATAAAAAAAATGCTTAAAAAGGTACCGCAATATTAGGCATATAACAGAATATCAGATTATTCTATTAAACTAATGACCAAAACAAAAAGGAAAGGAAATCCTACAAACAACAACTGAATAAACTTTTAGACAATAAAACAAAAAAACACTCAAACGGTTAAGTTATAAAAAATTACAAAATAAAGTGCATTTTTGACAGCATTATTTTTATCATGCTTTATAAAATATAGCTGCAGATAAAAAATATATTTATGTTTTTAATTTCCCCATTTTTGTGTACTCTTCCATATAAGACATTGCGGATATCCCTAAGTAGACTGATAAGATATGTGCAATCATTTTTCGTTTCTACTTGGATTTACATTTCCAGGCGGGTTTTGTCATAATGGCTTCTCAACCGCTACATGAATATTATGATAAATTGTTTTTTTTTTGAGTGCACGTTTAACTAACTAAGTCCCAAAAGGAATAAACTAAAAGGAAAAATTATTTTAAATAAGTGCATTTATTTTATGCGTATTTATATAAGATATGCCCCATAATATAAACCTATTGTGTTCTTAATTTACTATTGTACTTTGTAGAAAACGAAAAATGTCATTAACATCCCTAGTAATGTGAAAAGACCTAAGGTGGAAGCATCGAAAGGATCACATATTAATTTATCACATGGTTCTTTTGACGTTTTTGAATAACTAAATGTGCGGACATATTCAATGGGTAGAGGCGTTTGTGCTTTTTAAATAAGTTGATTTGGTTTTTCAATTCCACTATATGTCAATTTTTTATACAAACTAAACGGGTTGCACTTTTCATTGCATTTAAAATACTTTGGACATTCATTTATGTGTTCCCTATTTCGATGATAAATGAAGCATCTTTCTATATACGTTCCATACAATTGATTGATATAAGTGACATATTTTCAATGTCCTTGACATTTAAATTTATCAGTAGAATCCTTACACTCATACAGTGTTTTGTAGTTTTTAAAATAATCATACAAATCTTTCATTTCTTTACATTCATCTAAGCCACAAAAAGAGGTTGAAAAAGCAGGGTTCCTAGTCAGTAATTTTATAATATCTACTTTTAATTTTTTTCTAATTCAGTATTGTTAGATTTTATGTATCATACTACCTGATTATAAATACTAAACTCATTATTTAAAAATGCAGATTTTTCACGATAATCCTCGTTCCGTAGTTCAGAACTGATATCATACACTATTTTGAGTAAGTTGGCAAAACCTCCTATTTCATAAATATTTTTCGAATTGCCAGTAAATATTTTACTCATTTCGTCGTAAGGCCAGGACATGAAATATAAACAATGATCATCCTGATTTTCTTCCTTATCTTCAATGTTGGATAATTTTCCTTTTAAATTTCTTGCTAACTTTTTACAAAGATTGTCCAACTTTGTTCGTTCACTTTCAGATTTAAACTTATCCTTGCAATAGTTGTCATACTTATTAGAGGATGATTCTTTATTCAATTCCTCATATACATCATATGAAGGAAACGTCTTTAACTTTCTTTCCTGAATATCAAAAAGTAGAAAAAAACATTAAATGAATAGGCAAGGTTTCACTTCCACGAATGTATCATTTTAGTCCGTTCTTATTGGTACTCTACATTTAAATAATGAATTTTCAAAAGAATTACTACATAAATTCAATGTGCATTTTATGAATTATGCCTCTAGACGATTACTTACATCAATTCTTCTTCCAATTTTATATGATTTGAACGCTTGATTTGTTTTCTGATTATCTACTTTTCCTTCTACCGCGGGTAATCCTATATCGCTTTGGAATACAACATTTTAGACAGTTATGAGGACATTTCCTATCGAGTAAATTTAAGGCCTCCTTTCCTTTAAACTTCTCTGCAAATTGGGGTAATTCATAACTATACGCTTCATTCATCTGTGGAGTATATTCCTCTTTCATATGTTTCTACAACTGAAAATGTTGTTTACAAATTGGCAATATTTCTGCTAAAAATTGAGACTCACAAGTACACTTTCTATGCCATCATAGCCTACGACAAAATCATAAAAATGTTTCTTATTTTTCAGTTTATCTGCATTATACGTTTTTGTAAAATTATTATTGCATTTATGGTTATTTTCTCTATCAGATTTGCTAATATCCAAAAACGTTTACAAATTCACGTATATCTTAGCAAATATTAAAAAATTAAGCACTGCTCTCTTTTATATTTTGCGTATAACCAATAGATTAAAAAATCATAACATTTATTGCTACATATATCAGGCAAATTTAAAGTGTAATAAATGTAGTACCAATATTTGCAATATGTGTTCACTCTTTCCCCAAAGCTGACTTTTCGAAAGTTCCTTTACAGCAGCGTCATATTTTTGCAAACCATTACATGATTTCGCACTTAGGTCCAAACATCTATAGAATCTACCCAATTTAGACTTGTTCAAAAATTCAGCATATGAATCAAAAGAAAAATAAAAATATACACGAAACATGGTTCGTTTTTCTTATTAAATTCTTCTATATTAAAAAAGAATTAAACAACTCAATCACATTAGTAATAAAAAAATGAAAGGTACATTATCTACTGAGGTTTCAGGACCCCTCTTTCCGGTATCCGCCCCTTCTGCAGTTTGTTCTGAAAAAATTATAGATTTGAGAAACGTTATAAAATTAAGATTGCCATATGTTTTTTTTCATTGACTCTTACTTTTTCTTCTTTAAGGGACATGTCTCTGCATCATAAGAACCGTCTTGTATAGTTAAACAAACGTTTGGACCTTTTTCATTCAGATAGGTAGCTCTCTGTCTTTTCCCCAAAAGTGATGTTTAAATTTGTTTATTTCATCAACATAAGATGATTAATTTCCCTCTTTTTTCATTTCTTTGTATAATTCAAATATGCTCCTTATGTAGGTGCAATATACATCATCATTTTGCTTTATCAGTTTACCCAAATATTCCTGCTATACTATCGTAAAATTCTAAAATATCGAATAACATTTTCTTTAGTACATCCTTATTAAGCTTATAAAATTTATCACATTCACATTTTTTTTCCTATTCCTTTATTAGATATGTTCACACATGCTTTCTGCAGTAATTCAGTATATTCTGAATCATTAATTCAGTCATAAAAGCAGTATTTCAAATAGTCACAACACGTATATTTACTTGATTGACACAACCATGGCTAAATATCCTTCCAGTCGATTAATATGTTTTCAAGATTATAACAAAGAGAAACAAGAACATCCTTTTGTTTGGGAACTACATACCCCAATAATTTTTGCACATATAGGATACGTTTTTCATTTAATATGAGATTTATTGCTTAATAAAAAATAAAATTGATGTAATCCTAATTTATGATATCAAGAATCCTAAAATACAAAAGACATATGCAAACGCAAAAATGTTTATTACAAAGAAATGGCCTTTTACTAAACTGTAGGCATAATAAAAAAACGAAATAAAAATATGCTGCTAATAATTTTAATTATTAATATGCGAAAACAAACTGTATTAATAACTTATTTAGATTAGGGTCTACTAAATTGTCAGACATGTTAGTTTATCTAAATAAAAAATATCAGTGGGTGCATATATATGCGCGCCAATAACAGCAACTTATAATCTATCTAAAGATAACTTATTGTCTTATAACAATGCCAATTTAACATTTATGCGCAGGAAAAAATTTCTGACTAAAAATTAACATTATATTATACTGCTAATATTATAATACCACCTTTAATCATAAAAAAATAGTAAAACGAAACTTAGCTGTATACCCATTTTGGGTAGAACATATCGACCGAAGTTAAATGTAACACATATACACATTACACATTTCCATGAATATGAACTTTGGAAAAGCAAATTATATTTTTGTTCCCATCAGAAAAAAGTCTATTCTTATCGAATTGGTTAGATTTACGAATCTACCCCCTCTTCACAATTAAAATATGTATTTCAAATAAATTGCTCCTTCTAAAAAATATTCTTCCGTTCTATGTACAAATTTTTTTGTCACTCCTTTCAAACAGCATTGTTCGAATAATTTTATTCAGATCCATTGAATTTATGACATTATGTACATGTTTCTGAACCAAACACATTTTATAAAAAAATTAATTCTAGTAAAGTAGAAGAACCAATACAGGAAATAAAACTTAGGAGTTTCAAGCAGCGAAGCATACACATTAGTTCCATGAAAATTGGCAATTTCCTATTTATATTAATCAGTTACACTAATGGAACACAGTAAATATGTCAATGTGGTATTTAAAACAGCTTGTTCCTTTTGTGCTAAATTATCTTACCCGCTTATTCATTAAGGTGTAATTAATAGCACAAGCAGTAAAGGAGTAAATAATTCCGATGTGCAGTTGAGTGTAATAAATATTTTCCAATCACAAATATGTGATATGGGAGTGACAGTGGCTATTTTCTAAATTGATGTAAGTCACCAAAACATTTAGGGATCATATAATTATTATAAACAGGCGAGAGGTGTTTATAAAAACTGTACTTTATTAATACAAGTGCTATGAATATTTCGTAAATGTTTCGAAATTTTATTTATTTGCCTAAAACATACTTATATAATTAATGCATATCATAATTCAGTGTAAAATTAGACCCACTCCCCCTCAACATGCGTAACTATATTATGGAAAGCATAATATTCTAAACAGAACCTGTGATGAGAAAAAAAATTAACTTATAGCATTGCACCTCTTGATTGTTAATTATCCGTCTCTACATTAATATATTGTATATATCTATGAAGAAATCATATATTATATGTGAGCATATCAAATAAAAAAACTTAATAGATGTACATTTCTTACACAAAATAAAATTTTAACAGAATATAATTAAAAACTTCACTAAGGATGTTCACTGTCCTATAAATGGTACATTTTTATATATGAAACATGTCCCCGATAATTTTTTTGAACACTTTCTAATAAAAATACAGCAACCATCTAAGTCGAATGAACACTGTAGAGCTTTTAACCATTATCCACCACACTGAGTAATGTTATGGACATGTATAATTTTTCTTCTTGCGCTTATTTTAGTGTAAACTTCGCAAATATGCACAATTCACGAAATAGCGTCATCATATTCTACATTGTAACATTTGAAAAACGTAAAATTACTTTACTGTTATATTTGGTGTATATTACATTTTTACACCCATTCTAGTAATGTTCTTTCGATTACATATTTTTGCCAATTATTATCGAATATTTCTAAATACAATATTGAAAGTGCTCTTTATTTAGAGGACACTTCGCACTTTTCTTGAAACTAATGATGTAGCATATAGTAGACCCGCACACAATTTTTACTAATCAAATGTATATACATAAACTAATGAAAAGATGATCTAAGACATATCATTAACACCTTTCGAATGAAATAATTTATAACATAATTATCTATCTCCATAAAAGCGCGTTTATCCATTGTATCTGTTCTCCTATACTAAATACAGCTTCGTTATTATGAAATAATGGAGAAAATTAAACATTGCAAAAAATTTTATCTGTTTTTGAGAATAGCCACGGAAGCAAAAAAGGAACTAACATCGGATTTATATCCATACCTTTAATTTTAAGCCAATTCGTAACCTCGTGAGTAATTTCATTGGCACATATTTTTAATAATTAATTAATGATATTAAAATTGTGTAAATATGTACTAAAATGAAACCATTTCATAAAAGAAACATTTACACATGAATTGAGGAAATATAAATAAAAAAAAGCATAAAAATAATTGTTTATGATTTTTTGTTTTTTCCAAAATTATTATTTAAAGCTACATCGATTATAAAAAAACATAAATAAATGAATACCTAAGTCGTGTAATTTAAAAATAATGATTGCTAGAATTATCATAATTATGCGCTCATAAAAGAAATTACAAAAAGAAATTCTATAATTATTTATTCATATTATACGTTATTAAAATTATAACAATATATTTCCATAAAATTTCCTAACTTTTTTTCCATTTATATGGAAATAATGTTATTTTGTAAAACCAATTAATTTTATACTTTAATAATGACTAAGTTTGAAATATTTTCCCTATATTTTTTTATTCCCACATTTAAGAATTTAACTTT
>NW_004193318.1:10750-26580 GCF_000321355.1 Plasmodium cynomolgi strain B
AACTTATTTCATATATAAATATAGCTTAAAACAAATAAAAACAAAAAGTGTATATGTTAAATAAAAACTGTCGTAGAGTTGTTAAGAGTGTTTTTTTATGGAATTATTTCATCAAAATGAAAGATTTATTAAGTAACTCTTCTTATTATAAAAAGTGTTAGATCCCCAATGTGATAGAGTTATAATTAATATTAATTCTCCTTATAAATATTTTTTACCTAATAAAATACTATTCATCTGTAGTTTTCTTGCATTTGGTAAACTGTGACATTTCTTAAAAAAAAGTAAAAATATTAATTTTGTAATGTTTATTTATTCTTTGTGTTAAGAAGATAATTATCTTTTATCATAACACCTAGAAGAATGTTTCTACAATATTTAATATCTATTGTTTTAATTTTCTGGTTCAACGGTTATTTATGCGTTAACATATTCATATTTTTTATATGAAATTATGCATGTCATTAAATGTTTACGAATAAATAAATTCGTTTACTAGTTTAGCATTTCATTCATTAATAAACTTGGTTCTTTATTTGTTTAAAAAAATATAAGTAAATCGTTTTATTATCAATTTTTAGCAGAGTTAAGTGTTGTATTTATGCAATATTATTCTCGACAAAAATAATATGCCATATGAACTATACATTTATTGAAGCAGTTCATACACAATGCACAATTTTATAGTCCTAATAATTAATAATGTTTAGTTTGTTTTTTATTAATACTTATTACATAATCTTTCATGAAATTTAATATATACAAAGCAGATGTTAATAACATATGTTTGTTTATTTTTTTTTTTAATTTTCATGTAAAATAGCATGAAACATATATATAAATTATATTATTTTTTACTTCAAATATACGCATGTGTATTATAATGACTCTTATTTATGTTGGATAAAATGACTACTCCACACGGACCTAATATTTCGGGCTTCTCAAGTAGTGAAGTATATTTATATTTATTATTATGAAAAACTTTTTATTCTTTCAGTGTGTTAATTCTATATTTTTTAACGAACATATATTTTCTTAAAAGTCAAAAATTTAATGTTTACATAACTATATATTTTTAATTTTTCAGGAAGCTATATTAAAAAACTTCCTGCATATATAACATACGAAAAATTCGAAACAAATAAGGGTTCTAGTGATTATAGTATCAAGTGTGATTCATTAAAATCCACTGGAGACCAAGCTAAAGAGCTATGTGAAAAATTTGCAGTGAATTTGCAATCTATATGTAAAACAGGGAGTACTACTAGTTCTCCTTCTTCTACTTTGCCTACTCCTACTGCCGGTGCTTCTGGAACTAGTACTACGGGAAATAGTATTAATTTATCTGAAGCTAAAGCCAACTGTTTATTACTTAAATATTGGTTATTTAACGAAATAAGAAAACTAAATCTAGGTGGTAATGAAAAAAAAGACAAGAATCTGGATACGCTTATTCATATAATTTATTATTTACAATTCGAAATTTATACAAAAAATGGTAATAAGTTTTACTGTTTTAATGATATATATGAATATCTTGACAACTGGGAGGAAGAAAAGTTTTTGTATGAATATTTTATGAATGTCCCTAAAATCGAATGTATTAATAAGAATAATGGAACTGATTGCAAAGCTTATGAGAAATACGTTAATCGTGTTAAAACATATTATAATGAAAAAAAAAAAAGAATTATGCTGTAGAGATAATTATTTCAAATGTAGTGATTATTTTAATTGTGACCCTAAATACCATCCCGATACAATTTTAAATAAAATAAATGGTACAGATACTTCAGATGAGGGAGCATCTGTCCCTCGATCACAATCAGAGAGTGAAAAATGACAAAAAAAACCTGAAACACGAATTGAAAATATCAGATGTATTGTAAGACGTAATCGTGAAGATCCTCACCTTGCATACTTATCATGCTTTAAAGTACCAACGGTGTATAAAAATGTTGACGATTATTTTATAGGAACAGATATATCTCAGAAACAGATAAAAAACAACTCTGAAGGAAAAGATGCATCTTCATCATCGGCAGTAAGGGGAAGTGCTACAAATACAGGATCACCAAGTGAAGGCTCGCAAACCCTCCAAAGATCAAACACAAAAAGTGAAGATGATAGTTCTGATTCTTCACCAGTAGATAACATTTTAGATCAAGTCAAAAGTTTACGGGGATTAGGTACATACTTAAGAAATATAATAGATAGTGAATACCCTCTTTTTAAATCGGGGAAGAAAATCACAATAGAAAATTATAATACTCTTACATCTACAACTCAACATACGTCTACAACTAAACACACACCTACAACTCAACATACATCTACAACTCAAGAATCCGTTGAAAATGTGCAAACTGAAAATATAGAAGAAAATTTGGATTTTTTAGAACCTTCAAATAATTTATTCAATACTAAGCGTTTTAAATCAATTATGACAGCTATTTTAACTTTTGTAGTAATTTTTGTGTTTTTCCTTTATTACAAAGTGAGTAAAAGTTTGATATTAAAATATAAATACTCTATATGAATATTCCTAGTAATTTATGATTAAAATTTTATAATTACATAATAAATATGTATTATATCCTTTTTACTTTTCTTTTTTATATTAGTTCACCCCTTTGGGATCGTGTTTAAGCAGAAGGTTTCAAAAAAAAAGAAAAACTCCGTCACAGTTTCAAGAAATAAATGCCAAACCAGTATCAGAGCCTTCACAAAAAAATCAAAATATAAACACAAAAACTGGACGAGCACGAATAGCCTATCATCCTACTTGAAATTCGTCGAACTAATTACATATATAATAAAAAAAATGCTTCTATAACATCATCAAAAAGAAATTGAATTAAGGTTTATTGCCTAATTATAATTAATAAAAAAAAAAGGGGAAACGAAAAAATATATAAATAAATATGCCTGTACGTTTTAATTTATAACTTCAATATAAAGTCGATTCAATTAAATAATATTTTAAGCATTCTTACATTGTAGTGGAGCTTTTGATAAATGGTAAACTGTTGTATTGTATACGTGCATACATTAATATAGTATGTTATTATACTCATAAAAATTAATATTTTAATTACAATATTTAAAAAGTAACACTTAATTTTATTAAAACAATATGAATAATAAAATTTGTAACCCCTCATATGATGTAATTATCAAAAATAATAATCATTTGTCACTTAATATTTATCTTACCATATAAATATAATATATATAATTACCGTTAGCATTAATCAATTCACGTAGTTAATAATAGCTTTATTATAAGGGATTTTATTTATAAAACCTTGTCAATCAAGCGTGCATAAAATGAAATATAAAAATATATTACTTTAAACTTAAAGCACTACATTTAATGTATATAAAAACGCTAATAATGAAATATTAACGTGATAGTAGATATGGCGTAGAGAAAAATTTATAATAAAGTAAAAAAAATAAAAATAAATTTTTTTAAAATATGAACATTCTGTTATTTATATTGTCATTTCATTATATAATTAAAAATTCTATCTCTACATTATCTCTTTTTTAGGATAAGAATTTTATAAATTATATAAATATAATTTTTTATAAAATAAGATATAAGCAGCTATACATATGGAAAATAATTAATATCTGTATTAGTAATATAATATTTACAAGGTTTGATTAATAATTATATAATTAGGCTGTAGGTGCATCACTTATGGAATGAAATAATAATAGTCATGTAATGATTTTTTTACATTCACTGTCGAATTAGATGCCGTTATTTTAGTACTTCCAAATTACTTCCAAATATAAAAAAATTAATAAATGAATGTATATGAACGTATTCATCATAAATTACACATAAAACCTGTGCACGCGTTTTGCTTAATTGACATTCATTTATGAAATTTTAATATTCATGAATTATTCCCTCAAATAACAAAATATTTGTCATCCATAATTAATATTATTATAAAAAATTTATAATGGTATACAATAACCTTATGTTTGTTATGTCTTTTTAGTAAAGAAAAAAAAAAAGTATATATTAACATGTAAAATATGATATAGATAAAAAGTAGAGCTAAGATGATATAATGTATATTTTATTTAAATGATTTATTTATAATTTACTTATCAAAAAAAAAGTACTATTATTACTAAGCGCTCATAAACTTAAAAGTGTACTATAAAATATTATTATGAAGATGTATATATTTTCTTTTATATACAATTAATGCAATTATTTGTATATCATTTTTATTTATTTTATAAATTCACATTCCATACTAGATGTTGATGAATAGTGCAAATATAAAAAGAAAAATTTCTCTATATATAAACTGTGTTCTATGTTAATAATTTTTAATAATATTTTTATAGCAACAAAACATATTTTAATCAGTAATACATAATAAAATTTTTGTTAAAAAATTGCATTCTTATATATGTAATAGCTAAATGATGTAAATAATAATATAATGTTTAGAGTAAACACCCACAATCCAATAGTATAGTAAATAGATGGAATATGTATAAGAAATTTGATTTTTCCCTTTATTTTGCTATTCGAGCACATTTGTTCATATTTTCTCCTAATTATACATGATGATTCGATACAAACATATATATAATATAATGTGTTATCGGTGAATGAAAATTAAAGAGTCTTTATTATTAAAAAATAAAAATTTATATTTATTCGTTAATTATAATCATCATAGAACATGCGAATTCTTCATATTTTAATATTCTAAATATATGAATAAATATATAAAGAACAATTTTAAAATAAATTTATTCGCTATATACAAAGATTTACAATAACATTAAAAATGACAAGAATACTTCAGGTTCCCTTTTGTTCAAAATGAATACTTAAATATTATTCATGTAATACTTTATCCGTGTTGTAATAAATTAAAATGTAGATACATGAAAACATATATTTATATATTTTATTTTACCAACTAAATTTATAGAAGCAAGATTTGGATAAATTACCTTCAAATTTAATTTATTATAAATTCAATAATGGATGGGGAAATTGTAGTTATTTTGATTCTTCCGAAGAAATAAAGAATATATTAAATGCATATTCTGGTATTGGAAATTATATTGATAACATTGTAAATTCTTTGTGTTATGTATCTGATATGAATGAAAACAATTCATTCTATAAAGAACGTTGTCATTTTTTGTATTATTGGATAGGAGATATATTATTTAACAATTTAGAAGATGTTACGTCATTTTCAAACGTTATGAATACGATCTACACTGAATTGCAGAAGTTTAATCTTGAAGATAATTGTAACATTATATACACTGATATTAGCAAAAATTTTTTTGATCAGAGGAAAATAATATATGATTACTCTCAAAACTATGCAACTATAAAACAAGATTTACGGGATTATGGTAATTCTTGTAGTCAAGAATATTATGATTACGTTGGAAAAATTGTTTCAACATATAATATTGTAGATATAAATTGTAAAAGTAATTCTGATAAATAATGTAACGAATTAAAAAATATGTTTAATAAATACGATCATCAGGAGCTATCCAAATTGAAATGTACTTTAGTACATGTACCAAAACCTGTAGCAGGTGCAAGTAATGAAAATTCTTCATTTGAAAATGTATCTCCAAGAGGTCCTTCATTCCCAGAACAGCCATCAAATTATTATTCATTACAAAGAGAAACTGTATTAAAACTTGTTCCTACATCAGAAGAAAAACAATTACCTTCAGCTGATGGAGCCTCTCATGGAGGCCCCAAAATTTTTATGTCTTCTGCAGTCTCAGTAATGGGAATTTCACTTGCTTCTTTGGTTTTATATAAAGTAATTGCAATTATAGTTAGAATATAAATAATATCATTTACTAGTATTATTTTTATTAAAAATAAATATAAAATGAGTTGTAATATATATATGTTACATGTTTCAACTTTTTATTAGTTTACCCCGCTATCACCTTGGATACGTAACTCCCTAGGAGGAATAAAATCAATCAGACGTAACTACGATATGCTTACTGAAGATTCTATCGAATATCCTATGCAGTCTAGAAAAATGAATAATGGGGAACAAATGAATGTAGGTTATCATAGCGTGTAATATTCCTCACATTATAATGACATGCACTGATAAGAGAATTACCACAGTAATTATGAAATGCTGAAAAATTTATAGATGTGCATGAATATATTTAATGAAGAATAAAGAAAGTAAAAAAAAAGAAAATGGTAAAAATATAGAAAATGAATAAATGCGCAATAACTCTGTTGAAGGGAATTACAGTTAAGGCAAAACTGATAACATATATACATGGAATGTAAAAAGAACGCACATATAGCGAAATGGAATTAAATAAAATGTATATAAGAAAAACATAAGTGAATAAAATTTAAAAAAAGGGAAAAATTGCAAACTTCAAAAGTAATTAGAAAAAAATTTTAAGAATCAACATGCTGAAGAGTTAAAAAAAATGATATAAAAGTGTAAAAAAGAAAAACACAATCCTAAAGCTAAAGCTAAGAACGAAATGGAAAAATACATATATTACCTATTAAAAGGTTAAGTAAATGCTGAAAATGGTAAAACATGGACTTGCTTAAAATACGAATAGAAGAACAAGAGAAGATAAAATTAACATGAAGAGGGAGAAACCAGCGAAGATATGTCAACGATATATATATAAGAATTATAGAATAAATGAGAATTACAAAAAAATATATATAGACAAAAAAAGGAATTATTTACAGCATTGTGTACATGCGTACTAATGTTGTACCTAAAATAATACATCACAAATGAGTAGAAAAAATTATAGAAACGCTAGCTAATAGGTTTAAAATTGAGAAGACTAAAATAAAATCCAGGTGATATACAAGAGATTTTATAATACACAATATACGTTAATAGGAATGCCTTAAAATATAAAAAAAGAGAAAAAATTTGTAATGATATAGAGGTAGCACATTTTTAATAGTTACAATTTCGATAGTGTACACGGTAAATACTTAATCGCCATAGAATGAAACATTTTCAAAGGAAAAGCCTTAAACGTATGTTGGTGCAATACATTTGGAGCAGCAAAAAAGAATATAACGAAGAAGGATGTAAAGACATACAGATGCAGCGTAAAAAGTAATATAAGAAAAAATATCATTTAAATGTTGTATTATACTAAGATAAAAAAATGTAGACATTTTACGTAGACACAAATTCATGAAAAAAGTTATGAGAGAATTATTATATTTCTCAACTATCATGACAAAAGAAAAAGACGATGTAAATTCTCGTTGCAAATTATGCATAAACTATGGACAGAGAAACAAAATGTGTTTATAAGACAAATGGAAAAGAAAGGAATCTTTTATTATTTAAAAAAGAAAATCTTATTGTACAAATGGATTCAAAAGAGTGGATCTTAAAGAATGCGAAATGGAAGCAAACGGAATGTCAAACCCGAATTGGGAAGACAAAAAATGTCGATTGAGATAACTTCACCCAGATGATTGACTGCACAAATGAAGCTTCTGTTTCATCTAGAACACAAATATATGAACTAGAAAAAGGACTAATTTTTTTTTTCTTAACTGTACGAGCTGAATGAATGCCTAATTATATCATACGTTGTTCTAATGGAAGCGAAAATTAAAAATGTAATTCTTAAAACATATTTTCGAAGTAGACCCACTATATGATTTAAAAGAAATAAACATCTGTTAGAGATAATACATTCATAGTTTTATCACCATGTTGATAATTTTCCCTAGGATGACAAATAAATAATTACAGTTTTATTCAAAATGTGCACATCATATTCAATAGCTAAGTAAATAATAAAAGAAATTTTTTTTGCGTTAATAAAATTCTATATAATTATTGTCTTCGTTCCACAGAATAATATTTCTAGAATTCTACGATACTGACGAACACGTGTATATATTATATCCTCGCTTATTGATTCTTAACTATTATTCATTGAATAATGTGACACTAGACACAAACTATGCACAAAAAAGGGTATATTAATGACTTTTCTTTCTTCATAAACGAACTCATAATTATAGAATGTGTTCGCATTCTTACACATAATGCATTTTTTATTATAACTTTTTTTTTTTGTAGTCGTTTTAAATAAAAAAAAAAACTCATAACACTTTATTCATAACAAGTAGAATGACAATTATCCTGTTTAATTTGAAGCATTTCAATTTTCTAATTAAAAAATTATAAAACGTTTAAGATCCTTTGATAAATCGATATTTCAAAATATAAATTACAAAAATTATATTTTATTTATTTGTGATAATGCGCACAATAAGGGAAATCCATAATAACTTTTTTGTTTGACAAAAAAAAAATTATTTAATTGTTCTATTTTTAACCACACACACTTATTCATCATCATTGGTAATAGATGAAATAAATTTATTTAATTATACTTTAAAAAAAATTCACACTTTTTACCTTTCGGGTTAATTTATTTTCCTTCTTCTATTGTCGCTTAGCATTTTTGCTTTCCCTAAATTTCGTTCATGATATGCGAAGTATAATGATGCTAAAAATATATGCTCCGTAGCATAAGCCATTCAACAGTACACTAACCAATGGAAGTGTAAAAAATAGAACTTACATTTTAACTTCTGTATGGATAAAAAAATGAAAACTCCTTTAAGAACATCTGTTATAAATGCTACATTAATATAAATGTAATTTTTTAAAATTTTTTATGATGCAATTTATTAACATTTTCGTTTATAAATACCAGGTTAGAGCAAACAGGTCCCTAAATCCAGTCCTGTTCTAATGAATTGTTCAATGCCATTTTAGCCAAGTGTTGCCCTTTTTTTTCCGTTTACATCCTAAAAAAAATTTCACACCGCACTTTTTTAATAGCATCAGAAACATTTAATGAATAAAATCAAAAATGAACAGAATAAACAAATTAACGAATCAGAATTAATTAAAAAAATTGATATTTATAAAAAAATGAAATGTGTTTATCTGAACAAGCAGGTTCATCTATAATATGTTATGTTTACGAAAAATTAAAAAAAAAAAAAGAAATCAATTTTAAAATGACTTTCATTCCCGGTGACCATAAGTTTTTACCTACTAACGCTTGCTCACACGTAGAAAATTATTTTTTACCCCCAATTGACACACTTTTTAATTTAAGGTAATGTAATTTTAAGTCCTTTTTTTTATATTAATTGTAACGAGAAAACTTACATAAAATTTGCATCTATTCTGTGTAACTATTAACTCCCCCCAAAAAAAAGAGTATAAATGAAATATTTATAACTTAATATATGTCCACTAACGTAATAAATATAATAGAACTAGTGTGTAATTAACGCACACTCTGCAGATAATTTTTAAACCATTTTAGTTACACATAGAATGGTCCTTTCAAAAGAGGAGTAAAACTACACACAAAATGGTTTCTATACTAACAGATTCTGCTTGTTGCTTAATTTTGTTTTAACATTTAAAATTTTTATTGTGAATTAATTTTTTTCCAATTGCTTTTCTTTTGTTCCTTTTTTATGTTACAATATATTTTGTAAAATCCATCATATAGCGAAGCAGCTATCATTTCTTTTTTTTTTTTGCACCCTAAATTATTAAGTTACACGAAATGTAAAAAAATATATTCAAACATAACACAAATTTTTATTATTTTCAAAATTGAATAGAAAAAAATAAGAAGCATCTATGACATCAAATATAACACATAAATTAAAAAAATGGTTTCTTCCACATCTATTACTTTGTTTATTTTATCGTCTGCTTACCTTTTAAGCGATATTTCTCCAGTAATACGGAGATAACGCACATATGCATATAAACTTTCCCTTTTAATCTTTTTTAACAATATAAATATATGCGCTAAAAGAAAATTTATAAATTTTCTTAAATTTTATTTGTTTTCACTCCTTTTCAGTCCCTTCAATATGAACAGATTGGCTCCACTCCAAATTTAACGGATCTAGTCGAATCGGAACAAGAATGTGCGGCGAATAACGTTCAATTGAGAGAAGAACAAAATAATAACTGGATGGTGAAACTGGAAGGTGAATGGAAGGATTTTACCTCTTCTTTGGAAAATGAAAAAATCATATGGATCCAAGAAAAAGACAAAGAATGGGAAGAATGGCTAGAAATAATGCAAGAAAAGTGGACACATTGTGACAGAAACTTGAATCCAACATACAAAAATTATATTTTGAAAAAATCCTCAGGATGGGATAATTTTGATTGGGAATATTGGGCCAACACGGAATGGCATGATTTAATGGAAAAGGATTGGAAAAATTGGATATATGGGAACAAGTTGAGTTTGAATAAATTAATAGACAATAAATGGATCAATTGGAGTAACGAAAAAATGGCAGAGTGGCTAATTCAAGAGTTGAATGATGAGGAAGATTCCTATACACAGACAACAAAAATTGGAGACATTTCCAGTACAGAAGAAAATGATGAGAATTTGTCCAATTTGGAGGATAAAGTATTTAGTAAAAATGAAGAATGGGAACATTGGACTGACAGAAAAGAGAAACTAATTAAAAAAATAAAGAATTCTAATTGGTCAGAATGGAAAAATAATAAATACGCCTCGTTTAACCAATGGAGAGAGTCCTTTATTAAAAAATGGATAAGGGAAAAGCAGTGGGAAATAATGGTTAACAGTCAGAAAAATTAGTTTCCAAAATAGGATTATTGCTATAAGAACAAAGGGCGTAATAGAACGAACAGCAGATTTCTTCTACGCTACCAAGTACTCATTTAAATAGTTAACACCTATGCAAATAGAAGTTTAAAAAAGCCAATCTTATATTTAACTGCCCATAAAACAACAATTTTTAAAAATCCTCTTTCTCCATGATGACAAAAATAAGTAATTTTAAAATGGCATAAAAGAACACATGCGCCTGTACATATGCACATACAATATGAATAAATACACATCCACAAACGACACACATTGCGAAGAATCGTCTTTTTCCCAATCGAACTGGGCTATTATCTGCCACTATATATTTAGCTTCAATACAATTTATCCCAAAATATAAATCTACACATAACAAACATTCGAAAGTTGTCAGTGCGTACAACCATTATTACATATTTGCGAAAGAGTTAGTTTAAAATGGGTAATAATGGAAGAAAGGGAAATAATCATTTATACATTCAGAGGCCTTCTTTGCATTTATTTTTCATAAAGGATTAGAAACCTGTACTCCATTGTGTAATATTTAATATGCTTCATTAAATTCATGTGGCTGATTTTTTGTCTTCTTTATCTTAAAAAGGACATATTTTATTCACGATTCGCCGTTTCCTCTGTTTCTACTTCTTAACATATGCGTTATTTACAAAACATAAATTTTTGTAAAAAGGCTTCATAATATTTAATGTTCAAGACAAAAAAAAAATATGTATTTTTTACTAAGTTTTTTATTCTGCACGAGTTAATCTTATATGGCTTGGCTCCTAAATATATTTTTAAAATTAAAAAGAATGCACAATTTTACACAATTATTAAAACTTACAATAAGAATGAAGGTAATGACATAAATAAAGCCAATAGAAGTTTAGTTTTTTAATTCAAAGAAAATATGTAAAGGGGACAATATCGTAATTTCTACCTCATCACATGAATGAGTTACATATTTTAGCCTAATAGTTTTTATCCTTTGTTTTGCTAAACATATTAAAAAAGTATGTATTTACATGTTTATATTACACAATTAGAATGAAATAAATTAATAAGGAAATGGGGTCTCTTTATTAATAACCATAAGAAGCGTCGCTTTACTCGCACATCTTAATATTCTAATACACCAGTGAAAATATCCTGAATTTCAAGAATTCATTGATTGGCATTATATGATTAATAATGTACTAATGTTTTCATAATATATATAATAATTTTGCATATTAATATGCTTGGTAAATACGTATAAAAATGAGAAAAGCGAGCACTATCATTCAAATTCATATGGAAAGTAGTCATATGCATAGATAATGTTTCTTGCAAAAATATATAAAAAGCCTTAGCATAATTTAGAAAGATAAAGAATAGACCAAAATGTTATTTACCTATATAATACTATTTAGGATATTACAAATATTTATAATTTAACGCATAAAACTTATAAAGCAGAAACATTATTGTTATATGTCATTTTGTTATTCTAGCCTAACAATGGATTCATTGTATATTTTCACGAAAAGAAATAATGCCATAAAGAAAATTATCGCACCAAATGCAACACAACAATATGGTAACGGATTTACACATTTTTCTAAAATGTATGATCAAATTGCAGATGAACCAATTAATATACATGACGTATATATTAAGATCATATCCATAAACAATTTTTTTTTTTTGAAACCTTTTTATCCAGGTTTTTATATAATGTGTAATTAAAAGCGCTGAATAATTTTTTTTTCCAAATGGGAATCTATTCTCTCAAAAAATAGATGATTTTCTGTTTTTACTTAAATTATGTTTTTTGTATCCTTCAATTAGGACTTTTTCATTTGTTCTTATGGTATTTTGTTTTTTCTCATATTTGTAGATGCATATTTTGTTTTATCGATGGATACATTTCTTGCTTCTTTTACTGAATGTTCCCTATCGATTTTACGTTTGGATAACAATCGACTATTTCTGGAATGCATTAACCCTTCCAGATTATAATATCTCCCCACAGTTTTATCTATGTTACCCTAAAAAATAATAATGTGGATATGTTATTTATAAAAATATTTAATTCCATCGCAATGATATATTTTTAAGAAAAAACAGATAAAACTACAAAATATGTATAAATATACAACAGCGTTGCGTTTTCAATGGTCTTCTTATACCACACTGCTGCAATAAAGATGTATCCACGTTAAAATGATGAATGTAAAAATTTTGGCATAATTATGGATTCTCATTTTTTCTTCCATAAAATGTTTACTGTTAATATTATATGCACTGTAGAAGTAATAGCATCTATATGATAAGGACGTGATAAATGGTATTACTAAGGTTCTTGTAATATATTTTTTAATCTATTCTTAATAATGCATTTTAGTCTGCTTATTATATAAAAGACATTAACGCATGGAAAAAAGGGAAGTCATATAAAACGTGTAGTGGCTAATTCATTAAATCACATTATTTACAAGACACAAAATTTTGTTGAAATAGTTTCAACAATATTCTTTTATATATATTGAAAACAAGATCATACATTTGTATAAGATTAAAAAAAAAAATTAATTGTCGTTATTTAAAAATTTGAAAAAAGGAAAATAATTTTATCAGTCCTGGATCGTAGGAGAGTACCCGAAGTAGAGAACGTATAAATAGTATATGAAAAAATGCTACTACATAGTACAAACAATAACAAAAATTGCGTTATATCTAGTCAATATCAATATTATACTAGTAAATTTTGGGAAATATTTTCTTCTCTTATTATGCATTAGTTATAATAAAAGAGTATTAATAACTCAATAAATATTACTATGAAAAAACTACTTTGATATACGGTTTTTATCATTTTCGATGACAAACAACTGCACTTAACTGTACTGATATGAATAATAATCGCAAATCTTTAATCTCCCAATTATTATTTTATAAATAGAAATGATAACAATGTGAGCCAATGTACGAATATTAGCATCCCATGGCAGTAACGCAATTTCAGTGCATTATAGATTAAACGAAACTTATAGTACTTTATTAAAGATAAATAAAAATACTAAAAGTGTATATTTATTCATTTTCCTCTTTCTAATAAAAAATAAATGCATTAGAAGGAAATATTTATATAATAAAAAAAGAAAGTAAAAAAAAAATAGTTTTCCATAAAACCACTGCATGCAAATTGAGCATTTTGAATAGGGCTTGCTTTGAAACAGCCATATCAACAGAGATAGCCTGCAATACACATTTTTAAAAAAGGAAAATAAATAATTAAAATAGATAAAACGTTATATTTGATAAATTTCTGTTGATTGTTTCAGAATTTATTCATCCTTTTTCTCCCCATTTTGCATGAACATAGCATCAATGTGTTTTTTAATAAAATTTAGTAAACTCTACATAAGTGAATAATTGATAATGTGAGAATGTGCAATAAATGAGAATTTTTCTACATATTCCAACGTTTTTATAGTATTTCAATTATGACATGTCGGCGCATAAATATAAAAATCGTATATGCACGCTACATCATCATTGACCAACTAAAAATAAGATAAAAGTATACTCAATAAAAAATTAATTACAAAACAAACAAATCAATAAAGTGGTAACATGTCGTTTTTAACAGCTTCTCGGGTATTGTAACAAAATATTAATGCACAGTTCATCCAAAGCTTATTTTTCCTTTTTTTTTTTTTTTATTATCCTAGAAACATTTTTGCCACGGTTAAGAACCGTTAACATTGCATTCTTAACTATATAACGCAATTTCATAAGCATTTAACAAGAATAAATAAAAGATTTATTAGTCCTAACCTTTCTATGTTCTCTTTTCCGTCATATTATACAGGAGCATTCTTAACAAAATTCATGTAACCATGCAGATAATTATAGCTCAACATCTGCAAAAATTTACATATTTCTTTTTCTATTTAATTAATATCATTATACATAGTGAAGTTCCCATTTTGGTAACATTATATTTGGATCGAAAAAATAAATGTAAACAGACTAGCATTTTCATGAATGAACTCGAAAGAATGTGAACTCTCTTTACTTATCATTTCTTAGCAGACAAATGAGATATATTAACATGGAATAATTGCTACTCTTTAATGAAAAGGCTCACTTCCATTTTGCATAACAAAGGCTATGCATATGAGTCAAATATATCACGCATAAATATACAAATGAGTAAATCATTATACTATTAAGAAAAGCACAAAGATATTTTTCATTATGTTTTTCCACTCTGATTAATAGTAATTTTTTTTTTCTTAATATTATAAAACACATTTTAATTCACTTATATTGTGTGCAAACTAATAAAAAGAGCTAATGTTACTTACTGCGCTTTAATAGCTCCTCAACAGTAGGTAACCAACCTACTGATTTAATGGTAGCCTAAGAATATGACCATGCTACGTATATTTATCTTGAAATAAGTTAATTTTCTGGAATGTACATCATCGCTACAATTTTTGGTGCGCACACAATAGTAAACATCATTTGAAAATATTGGAGTATAACCCAAATAGTAATATAGTGTAATTAACTCATTAAAGGGAAAAAATGGACTACATAATGATGATAGTGTTTTTAAAGGAAGTTCCAATTACGAATATCTCTCCGAGAGACTTTTAACGTAATCACCATTAATAATATATTTTTCGAAGTATCCATATTAAAAAAATATTCATTAAATTTTCTTGATTAAATAATTAAAATTAATATATATATATATATATATATCATGTTTCATCGAATTCGCTTTACAAAACGAGAGAGAAAATGTTGTACATATATTATTGTAAACAAATAAGAGAATTTTTTAATTGTCCAAATGTTCATTTGCTACTAAAACAATTAAAAAAATTATAAATATGCTGGAAAGGTAAAGACATCAATTAATTCAATAATTAAAAAAAGCATATTAATTAGTGTTTGACAAATTAATAATAATGAATGCGTAAATATATAGCCAACATATCTGTCTATATATATCCATATACAACTTTTATTGATATAGGTATATACGCATATCATCGAAGTGTAAAGTTATGCATTTCTTGCATCTACTGTACAATAACAAT
>NW_004192643.1:0-24078 GCF_000321355.1 Plasmodium cynomolgi strain B
GGATGAAGCAAAAAAAGAAGAAGTGAAGAAAGACGCAAAGAAAAGCGACTTAAAGAAAGACGTGAAAAAAGAACCAAAAAAGAAAAGGACAAATCAAAAGACATAAGAAGGGCAATATCATTAGATACCATTTATAAAAGTGATTTGGCAGGAAATGATGATGAAATGGAAGATGATAAATCTGATGAATGGAAAAGAACGAATGGAATAATTGGCTAGTTAAAACTGAAGAGGATTGGAAATTATTTAATACAAGCGTTGAAAACAAAAAACAGATGGCTAGAAAAAGGGATAAAGAATTGGAAGTATGGCTAATGAATATGCAGAATAGGTGGATGCATTATAGACAAAATGAAGAAAATGAATACAAAGCGGAAGCCATGAAGAACTCATCAACATGGGACGACAGCCAATGGGAGCAATGGATTAAAACAGAGGGGAAAAAAGGCTTGGAAGCAGATTTGAAAAAATGGTTAAATGATAAAGAAACCTTTTTGGATGGATGGATTTCTAAAGAATGGGTTCAGTGGAAAAACGAAAGAATGCTTCAGTGGTTATCAGTTGATTGGAAACATAAGGAAGATGAGACTTTTGAGCATTATAAATCAAGCAAATTTACGAATGTGTTACATATAAAGAAGAAGAAAAAATATACCAAATGGAAAGAAAGAACAAATAAGGAAAAGGAAGAGTGGAATAATTGGGTAAAGGGGAAAGAAAATTTATATGTAAACAATAAATGGGATAAATGGTTAAAATGGAAAAAGGATAAGCGCGCTGTGTATAATCAAAAGTTTGTATCCTTCATTAACAAATGGATAAGTAACAAACAGTGGACAGTATGGATTGAGGATCAAAAAGGTTCAACTTTGTAAAAAAAGTTCTAAAATTATGGAAGTGGTGAAGTTAAGCGATTTTAGCAAATGGCATTATTTTGTACATCAGTCATTTTACAGTGGCCTATATAAAACCGTGACCAGAGAAAAACTTATGAATGGTGAATATGAAAATGGAATGCATAACAAGTATAAACTGTACATTCCTTTCTTCTAGCATTATTCATGTGTATTTCTTCAAAGTGTTAGTACTGCACCTGTAAGGGACAAATAAGTGGATTGCAATGAAAACAAGTTGCAAGAATTGTTTAAAAGGGATGTATCATATATAAATCAGTCAATACTGTTATATGGTTAGGCACTTATATGTATGAATATATACTACCAAAAAGGTTACGCTATTTTCTTTTTATATTTATCTCATAATATTGATTTGTGCTTTTATATATGGCTCCTATTAAATTATAAATTTCCCTATTTGATATCGCCTTGATATTTAAAAAATAGTATACCCATAAATACTTTTTATTTTTGTCTCACATATTATACGTAATAAATACGCATTAAAATATCATTATTTCTAATGAGTTTTCTTAGAGTATTTATATATTTTGTATTTATGTTTTCGTATGTGTTTTTCGCCAATTTTTCTTTTCTTACCCCCCCTTTTTATTTTTTTTTTGTTACTTTTAAATACATGCTTATTAATCATAATCAGAATTCTTTGTTTATAAATAAAAACAAAAATTGCGTATCTGCAAAGTTTATGTTTATTTTTGTTATATAGGTAGTTGTAGCACTATATATACATATATATGTACATATCATGATATATGTATACCAGCATTTTTAATACCTCGGTTAATATTTTATTTTACTACAATGTGTAACCATATCTATCGCTATTTCATTATTTCTTAGTGGAAACTATATGCTGCATGTGCATAGTGTATTCCCATTGATCTGTTACTATACAGTTCGTGATGAGCATACTATTAAATGCATATTGAGTTTCAGTATTCATTTCTTTTTTTTTGGGGGTGTGTGTGTGATTTTCATTTAATACTAAATGGATTTGGCATTGAATAAGCATCTGTCCATTGTTATATGGACATAATAATGTTTGTTGTTCATTTGTTGCATTTTAAATGAAATTCATCTTTCATCTTATTTTAGTTATGAGTCTTTCGCAAATTACCAAACTTGTGCAAATTCTTAAACTTGTGCAAATTATTAAACATATGCTAAATGTTAAACATTAATGAGATACTCAAAATAGCTTGCTTATTTGCTAGGTGTCTTTTACATGTGATGCAGAATTATCCTGTTTTCCAATTATTGAGTGGATTTGCAGAAATTTTTACTTCTAGAATTATTCTCAATTTATATTATACTTTTCTTAAGTCACGCTTAAATTGCCCTAATTATTAGTAAAACAATTAAGACTCCAACCTTTATTATCCTTTTCAATTATACTTAAATGTGGCATTTTCTATTACCATTATTTTAGGACTTCTAATCCTGCTATGATAACTCTTGTTGTGTTTAATGTACCAAATATCCTTCTTCTTGGACTTTATTTTATTATAACTCTTCTTTTAAACAAATGATTCATCTTAACCACGAGGATACAGGTGCAGCACTGGATGATGTGCCAAATTATATGACACGACCCTATTTTAATGTTGCCTTAGGCTTCAAAATTAATAGGCTCTTGTAATTGTCTGGGAACATTTCTGCATGAAAAATCTATTCTTATACAGAATCGGCAATTAAGATGTTTATGTTATATATAATATATTTTAACTGTTTTTTACTTTGTCACTTAGTTTCTATTTTTCTAATTTTCATTAGTTTATTAATTTAGAACATGGCATGAATATTAATGGATGATTTATTCCAATGGTGTATTATCTTTTTATTTGATGATAAATTTGACTTACTTTCTGCAACACTTTTGGGTATTATCATAATATGTCCTTCTGGAAGTACAATTCATCATTTCTGCTTTCGCTCAGTTTTATCAATTATAACGACACCGAAGGGTGAAGGTCGAATAATGTAGTAATGTCTTGAATGTGAGCTTCATGTTGCTCTTAACTTTGTAATTTTGTGTGTACTTAGTTTTGAAGAAATTGAAAGTAATTTTTGTTACATACATTTTTGGGAGCAATAATAAGATGAGGCATACAAAAAGTTATGCACTAGGTTTGCGTCTACTACTGGTGAGAAAATTTACGTTAACGTGACCTATTATATGGAATAATCTTATAATATGTCTACAGTCAACATATTTGTTGCACATAACTTGGAGCGCATATTAGTTTATTATCAAGTGGAATGTTATTTTTAAACTTTTCCAATTTTAATTCCTCGATGGAGCTTATTATTTAATAGAAAAACTCTAACATTTTGTGCAGGTCAATTTCACCATTCGATTGTTTAGTAGATAATTGTACACTATGTTAACGCTGTACCAGGTAGTAATTTCGTTACAGAACAGAGTAGCCTATTTTTTTGATTAAAATTAATTCTTATATTATTTGGATTTTTTCATAATTTTTTTTTTATCACTTTGCATGTTTCATTCGCTTCTAGTGTATAACCCTTTTTTAGTACTCCTATTTTTTCTCTTTTAATTATTACCCAGTTATTCCTTAATTCGCTCAGCTATTTTTTTTTTTTTGCATTTTTTCCACACCTATTTTATGGCGCGTCGTAGAAATTAAATGTATTTTTATTTCTATAGAAGGAATTCCATATTCAGCTTTCTCAATAGAGAAAGAACTTGTGTATTTCTCATTTCAGTTTTTGCAATTTCTGCACAGAGAAAAATAACTTTTATTTTTATGGGGTTTCGAGGGAGTTTAAAAAAGTGCGATGATTTTTCTACACTAACGGATCCGTGCATGTTCCTGTGAATTATAAACCTAAAATGTTTCTATCTTTTTCTCCTTTTAAAGACATTCAAACATAAGCAGATCTAAATAAAATAACCTGTTCATGTCTTAATTTAGTAAAAATAGTAGGCTGCGTCATGTCATAATTGCAATAATGGATATATGTGTCAAATATGGACAATTTTATATTACGATATTGTTGTTAAAATATAGAGAGGTAGAGATATAGAAGAAAATTTTGTATCAATATAATGAAGGCACACATTTCTTTTATTTTTTCTCATGTAATATTTCCTGAACTTAGTTCCTTTGCTAAAATAGTGTACTTAGCATCATCCTTTTTGACAGATATGTAACGCAGCTATATAGTTATGTGTATACAACATGTAGGGCTTGTTCCACTACTATATTTGGTAGAAGTCAGAATAAAGTGCAACATTGGAATGTGCTCGTTATATGTAACACATTTCGAATGGGGAAAATGGAACAACTATTTCAAAGTATTTCTTCTAGGGGTATTCTTTTTAAAAAAAGCCCCCATGTTTGTTCCTTATAAATTTAGTTTATTATACAGTCTAATTTTGGTAAAAAATCTTTCTTTCTTTTTTTTTGTTCTGTATTTATTTTCTCTTCGACCAATAGCTGTAGAGTAGACGTTATAGGTGAATCATATATTCGGGAAAGATGTAAAAACAAAGAATTCAAATTAAAACAAGAGTTCATTTTTAAAATGAGAAACAAATGAAAGAATTGTTGTTTTTCATGGTATAAATTGGTAAAAGCATTAAAATGGCCATTTAAACGTTTTGTATTGGGAATATGCTGGATATAAATTATGAAAATAAAGCAGAACAAGGACAAAAAAAAAAAAAAAAGGCAAACAGTATCGGTTAAAAGGCAGAAAATAATATTGAATTTAAACTATACATACTACTACATTACAATAATTATCACCATTTGGAGAAATATATATATATTTCTTTTTCTTCCTTGCTTTCAGGAGAAAATATATGCTCAAATATTACAAATTTGTTTTGTTGGGCACTAATAACCCTTCCACCACGGTAACTGCATCATAACTTGAGCTATTTCAACTTGGCACATACTGAATAGCTCTTCTCTTAATTCAGTGCAAGCAGATTTATACTGCTCAGTCAATACCCTAAATTCATCCTTCGTTATGGATTTCTCCCTAGTGAGATCATAAAGGAGTTTTTCAAAAGAGTTTTCTTTCTTTGGTAGTTGTGTTTTTGCCACTTCATCAAAATATCCCCATATATTTTTTCTAAAGGTATCTTTTCTCACTTTATATTTATGCTTTATTTCATCATATAAGGTTAAAAAGTGATTTATAATATCATAAAATTTATTTTCTTCGTTTCCACACACTTGCCACCATACGTTACGAATGTCGCTCTTCTGTGGATATAATTCTAAAGAATTTATCAATTCGTTTATTTCTTCTTCTGATAATTGTTTTTCATCTTCTTCAATATTCTCTTGTACATCATTTAATTCATTTTCATAAAATTCGTCCTTGTTGCTTTTATTGGTCTTTTTTTTACGTTTTCCAAAATTTATTTTCGAGACCACTTGTTCAACACCACGCGTCTTTTTTTTTGCTTTATTTCTATCTGAGATGTCATCTTCACTTGGATATAACTGCGCTAAATTCCTTAAATAATGTTCATGGCTTGAAAGAAGTTGTGAATTGGGTGTATTAGGGAGCAGCGATATGTTCTACGTGAAGGTGAAAAAGAAGTTAAAAATGATGGTTACGGCTTTTTATTTTGCGTTCATTGAATTATAAGCAATAAATGATTGTCTCCAATAACTCATTCTATCCAAATAAATAATTCCTTCCAATAAATGAACATAAAATAAAAGGGTAGTTTAGCTTAGAAAAATGTTCTATATTTTTTACCGGTAGCATCACGTACACGATGAAAAACATCGATGCAATGGATTGCCCAGGAAGGAAGAGTCTTGCAAAGCTTCTCTTAGAAGAATTCATCTTTAAGATACGGAATTTCTGTTATAAAATATACTTAGTAATTTATATTTTTTTTCTTTCTATTTCGTGATACTTTCAAAATAAAACAAAAATTGTTTATCATATAAAGGAAGATAACACATTATTATATTTTTAAAACCATGAAAAATAGAATGTTCACTTCTATGCAAATTTAATCAGTGGTAATTTGATTAGATTTTCTGCGCTACATTGTAAATAAAAGATATTATATATCATTAAAAATGCTACATAAAATATAACACAGCGGAAATAGACATACTAAAAAGGAGCAAAATTAATGGAAGAAAAAAAGGGGATTATATAAATCTATTACTTTATAATATACAGAATTAGAAGAAGGCTCTTTAAAAAAAATAAATCTAATTGGATATCCTTAAATAAATGTTATTTTCGGTTTTGTATAAACATAAAATATGCTCTTAAAAAGTCTACAGTTTTCCGATATTTCTATTATCATATATATTTATAATTAATGAAAAAGGGGGGACACCAATTGATGTTATGTTTTTAAATAAATAATTAAAAGGAATATATAATTTAATTCTCCATGTAAAGGTCGGTCATAAGCTTCTAATGAAAATGGCTCGCAATTATAATATAATATAAAATACAGAGGTAAATTTTATATATACTCAAAATTTGTGTCTACCTACTTCTCAAAATTGGATTCATATGAAATGTATTATTAAAACTTATTGGCAGCAAATTGTTCTAATAATAACGGATTATATAACTTAGAATTATAGACAAAAAAAAAAATATATTTTTTTTATTCACTATGGCTTTAATCTGGGTAATAATTATAAGGGCAAAAAAAATTTCAAATATAGGTATATTTTATTAATGCATTTGAAAAACATTGATCTACGGAGAAAAGTAAATATTTGAGAAGGAAAGGCAGAATTTATAGGTAGGATGGAATTATCTAATAGTTCCATTTATTTTTAAATGGAAAAGGAGCATAACAAAATTTTCGAAATTAAATTTCATGTAGAAGAAAAAAGCTTATACTCTCATCACAACTTAATAATTTTAATATATCATATACATTCTACAATATTGCATGTTTATTTAGGAATATAATTAAATTTAATAATATTTAAGTTATCTACTTACAATATTTTACTTTTGCTCTTTATAATTTAGAACAAAATAATTAGAAATGGATAACAAATATTCGAAAAAGCACTTTTTATTAGAAAACCAACAATTCATTTTGATCATAAATGATGAAAATTTAAAATAAAAGGAAAACTATGTAGTGTTCATAAATTAAAAAAGTATATATATATTCAACTCATATTTTTTTTCTCTACCCCGCTTTTAATTTGTATAATGTAAAAATGTCATAGCGGATTTTACATAACATATATTTTAAATTTTATAGGATTCTTCCAAGCGCAAGGCTCAATTGGGGGTATAAAAAAATAATTTTTCTTTTTAAAAAATATAGAATTTATCAAAATATATATTTTCGTTTTTTTTTGGGGGGGATTTTTATACCAGTTAGTTGTTGTTTGTAATTTTTTTTTTGAGTTTTTTTATGTTTACATTGTTTATGGTAAATAATAATTTTTTTTGATAAGATCGCGCGGGATTAAGTTGTTATTATTTTAAAAAATTGTAATAAAAATAAATAAAAAAAAAATTTATTTATGCATAAACGAAATATATTTTAATTTCCTTTTTGTCAGTTTTCCAATTATGATGATTTAATTATAACATCATTTTTAGAATTGTGAAGTTATAAGTGAATATGTTGAAAATCGTGTAAACTAATAACAAAATTGACATTTTTAACATTATACAACGTGGCATTAAAATAATATTTTAAGGGGTATATAATTGAAACGAAGATATACTAATAAATTAGAATCCTTTTTCATTGTTAATAAAAATACGGAACCGAACAATTCCTTCTGAAACATTTTCCACGTTTACGTCGTTATAAATTTTATGCGTACATATATCACGGCTACAAAGCTGTAACATGTGGATGCTTACCCTGTTTTAATCAACAATGAAAGATTATTTGGAGAATTCGTTATTTTGCTTTGCAACAATTATTGTTTTTTGATGTATTTAGGGTCGAAATGTTTTGTCTTTTCTTCTTTTTTCTCTCCACTTTATTTGTTTAAATCGTAATGTTGTGTGCCTAGACGTACTTGATCAAGTGGTTGTGGAAATGTTAGTATTGTGTATTCTACAGACAATGGTGTTTCGCATAATTTGGATAAACCTGGATAGGTGATAATCATATTTTTATAAAAATAGTGCATGTTTTGCATTTCAAACATTGAAGCCTAAAATGTAATTATGCATTTTAAGACAAGCTCAATTGTTATCAATGATAATAGAAGTGTGGTGAAAAGCTAAATATTCGGTTTCATAAATAAATACATTATAAACAATATTTAAATGCTTCTTTTATGTGTAAATGATGCTTCTGCATTCAAGGGTACATTTTTGTGACCTTATCATTGGTACTACTTTAGAAGCATAGGAAATACATAACCTTTGGGATCGTTTGAAAGGGTTCTAAGAAAGTTCCTTTGCTGTCCTAAGTTATAAATAAATGTATGGATATTTGGATATATGTATATAAGAACAATGAATGAATGTCCCTAGTAGTTCCTCAGTAAGGCCCGCATTTTGTATGTCTTAAATTTAGGACACTTTAAATGGTGCACTTTCCGTAATAATCTATATTGCAGAAACGTAGTTATATAGGAATAAAGAGAGTAATCTTCTATAAAAATTAGTAGTACCATTTCTATGATATAATGGCTAATGTTATAAAATACGCTTTCATAAATCTTGATTGCAACGAAATGATGGCATTATTATTTCGCACGGAACTGCAATTTTAGTAGATTTGTAGCCCATTTTTTACTGAATGAGGAAATTAATAACTTTTTTTTTTTTTCCTATAAAATGCATACGTCATATGCAGAAGGCTACTTGAATGCATAGAACCTTGGGAATGGAAAATTTTATCATCTCGCAAAAAAAAATTTTAAAAAATTATACTCTTCCTTTTTACTCTTTTGACTACTTCTGCTGAGTTAAGAAAACGGGCTGCATTATTTATATCCTTCTTTGTTCATTAACTTCTTAAATTGAAAAATGTGGATATATGTATACTTGCACCTTCATATGTGCATGCTACACATAATAAAACGATTATAGGTTGCTACTTCTTGAAGGCGCTAATTATCGGGCGTAAAAAAACGAACTAGTGCTCTCATTTCTATGCTTTAGATACCTTTTGATTGGGGGAATATCAATAATAATAGGTTAAAATGAAAATGCACGTTAAAATAACAAATAGGCGTGCTTCTGTAGTTTATACAACTTAATAGTTTCAAGATTTAAAAAAATTTCAAACTGTTTTTTCATAGAATAGGTTTACAAACTTAAGTGTAATTCCATCGAAATGAAAATTTCAAAACAGATACCATAGCTAACGTAAAAAAAATAAAAAATTAAACAAAAAAAAATAAATAAAATAATCATTAAAGCCAGATATTTACAAGGGACACATGAACAAATTTACAAAAAAGACAAATGACAATTAAAAAAACAAAAAAGTGTTACAAGTATAAACAAATGTAACTAAAACAACATTTACTTATTGGATTCACTAGGTTGAAGGAATGCTCTAAATGAATACATATTTAATAACTTCATCTTATGTGATAAAATATAATTATAAAACTATCTGTATCACAATTCGTCAAATAGTATAATCAGACAATATGCTTTTTTAAATTTTTATATCGAAATAATTTCTGCAAAAAAATTTCGTTTATTGCGCAATTTTATGTTGGCTATTAGAACGAATTTTCTTTTTTGCTTCATCATTTATTAGCACATTTTATACATTTAGGTAAGCTATATGATAAGTTTCGTTTTGTGCTAGTTGAGGTTGATACTCGGCATAACTAAACAAAACATTGTTTATATCGATGTCTATATTATTTCTGCTACTATTTTTTCGTTTTTTTCGGTAACATAACTTCCTAAGAGGAGTGCACTATTGTAAAATAAAAGTAAAATTTTATATAAAAAAATTATTTATCGATTATGGGAGTTCCATAATGACAAATATTACAGAGAATTATATGTGCATTTAAACAGATACATATTTAATATATTATATTTTACTTTACATAAAATTTGGGGTATTAAAACAATTCCCATTAGCTATAAACATGCATATTTGGGATAATTTAGTATTTCGTTGAAGTAAGGAACGTCGCCTATATAGTATTTTAAAGGTGCTACAATTTGATCAGAAATTGACACATATTGGCTTGGACAGTGTGGAATAGACTTTATCCTATAAGGCAACATAGTTGTCACATTCGAAATATGAAAACATCTTAAGAATATTATAAACTGTACAATCATCAGATATAGCAAAAATTTTTTTCTTTTGGATATATATCAACGATGCAATAATCATTGTTAAGAAAGCAATCGTATTTCTTATTTACGTAATAAATCAAGTCTTGACATTTTTCTTTTTTATTATCTATTTCACGACGTAAATGATCCCTGTTTTCACACTAATCATCTAATTTCTTCCCTATGTTCATTGACAATATATAATCTTTTTCATCTCGTTCACAGCTAATTTTTCCACGTACAGCAAATAATGATTTTATAATTTCTTTTAATTTTTCAATAAAAACTTCGAATAATTTTTGAGCTTCTTCATTTTTATAATCAAGACCTTTTAGATAATTTTGGAATATTAAATAATTAATGTGGTAATTCAAATTCCTACAACGCTTTGGACTAATATTGGCATTCCCTTCTTTCGCTTTTTCTTTATAATAATGTGAAAAAAATTTCTGCAAAGATTATATACCATTTAGAAAAACGTGTTTGATCTTGTTTGTCCAGTGAAAAATCTTCCAAAGAATATAAATTTACATAACTAGTAAAATCTTCATCAAATTTTGATGAAGGAAGATATTTATTTAGTGATTTCTGAAAATTAAGAAGAAAAATAATATAAAAAAAGTGAATACATTTAAGAATACGGGATATTATTTGGATTTATATTGAAGAGAGTCTCGCAATTTGATTGATTCATGAAAAGGATGATACTCATATAATATATAAACGTACACATTCTGATTCAATAGAAGGGTTCATATCAGAATCGTCCATTTTGAACAGGTAAAATTAAAAAACGTGTTAGGATTTACATAGAAAAATTATATCAAATAATTCATGATTTCTAATTTTAATAATGATTCTTATAAATTGTAAGATACACACATGTGTATTTATTAATAATTAATTGTCTCAATTTCCTTTTGATATTCAAAGTGAATAACGTAGCTAATTTTTTGGTCAAAAATGTTCTTAATCCAAAATAACAGAACAATAAACGCATTACACACATAATGCGTAGGATGTATTTTCTAAATTTGCTTGAATTAAAAATTGTATATCATGGGCAAAGAAAATAAATCCTATGCTTAAACTTAAATGTACAATATGTGGTATCTATTAGTGGTAATGCGTTTTTTGTGCAATTCATACATTACTTTTTTCGAAAAATGATTATGTCCAATATCGTTTTACAACTGTTTTTGTAATATGAAAATGAAATTCTGAATACAAAAATTTTTTTTAAAGCGTAAAATTGCAAAAAATGTTATTCATTCTTTCAGGCTTTTAAATTAACACAACTCGATAAGTAACGTATTTATGATTAATCATCAAAATGGTGTAGTCTATAATACAATTATTTAAAATAGAAAATTTTTGCCTCTAATGGCGCATTTCGCTTAATATGAATTATTCATTTTTGCCAACTGTTTAACTTTTCACTAAAAGATGCGTTATTCGTAGTATGCATATGTAAAAGGAGAAAAAATTATAAATTTCGTTCCAAATTGTTCTCGACAGAAAAATATTTAATAAGGAAAAAATTAAATTATTATTATTATTGTTATTATTATTATTGCTTTTATTATTATTATGCTTAATTTTCCATGGAAAATTCATTGTGAACGTTTGACGGTTACAATAGTTTTATACTAAATTGTTTTCGCGCCATTCACGTTTTTAAAAATGAAATTAACGTTTTCATTAAAAGAAAAACAGAAAACAAAAAAATGAATAAAGGTCTACATAATATGCATAAAAATAAAAATTTTTTTTATTAACCATTAATTTTCCCGATTCTTTGTGTTCATTGATGTACTAAGTAATGATTAATAAAATGTGACTACTACTTGGCATTATATGTTTATGCGGTAAACGAAATGTGCATTAACAGGGAAGAAAATATCATGAAAATGGGTGATTCTTTTCCGTTAATAATATTATTTTACTGTAGTAATTAATATTACAATTACCTTTTCTAAGCTATTAACTTACAATATATAGAACTGATTTTAAGAAAAAATAGTGGAAAGGTCCTATAAGCTTAAAAATTAAGTACAGTGTACTATTTTTAAATATATATATTTTTTTTGCAATTAGCTGATATGGAAAAAAATATACTAAATTTTTTAAAAAAAATTTCAATTTTTTCTACCCTTCCTTTTAGTATGAACAGTTCACTGAGTACATACCAAATTTATACATTAAAGAAATTGTGAAAATAGTGAGAAAGAAGCAGAATAATTCACGTATACAATTTTTATATGTGAAAAAATAAACATATTATCGCCTTTTATCTTAATGAGTATGTAATAAAATTAAAGAAGTATGCCATGGAAAAAGGCGCTAAGTTCCTCAAGTATGCTAAAATTTCTTTCTTTGTCATTTTAACATTGATATCGCATTATTACAGAAGCGTGGTATAAAATAATATATCTACAAATATACACTTATTTTAGTTCCTGTATGTGTCATTGTTAATTTTAACATTTTGCCATACGAAAATGAATATCTTTCAAAATGGTATGAAAATATGTCTTTTTTTTTTTTTTTTTTCTAGGTTATATTTGGTAGGTCTATTGACAACAAGTATAAATCAGACAATGTATTAGGCTTAAGAAATAATCGATTATTGGCGAAAAATGAGGGCAAAAATGATGGAACTATTACTGGATTGGACAAAAATATACCACGTTTAAGTGAGAACACAAAATTTGATAATGAAGGAGAAGATAAATCTGCCAAAGTAAGAACGCATTTATCTAATAAAAAAAAAAAAAAAAAAAATAGCAAAGATCTAAAAAAAGATGTTCCTCCCATTTTGGAAAACAATAAATCATCTGTAGAGAACGATTGCAGTAAGTGTAAATCATGCATAAGTCAAGATAACCCTTGTAAAAGAAAAGTTTCCAAATTTTTTAGTTATATAAATAAACATTTGGATAATACGAACCTTGATCAACAGTTATCTGTAAATTTGTCGCTTAAGAAAAAATTCTTAAGATATGCGCTATATATTGTACCTTTAATATTCGGATGTGTCCTTGGCATTTTAACCAAATCAGGATGTCCTCCTTGTGTACTATTAGTCATAATGAGCATACCAATACTATATGAAAATTCGAATAAGTTTTTATAGGGAGATAAAATTTAAAAAAGGAAGTTCTAGATGAATTTATAAAAACTATTTTTTCTCTTTGAAAAAAATACTTCCATTTAAATTAATGCGATTACTTTCACTCAAAGAGATGCATCATGTCTAAAAAAAAGGTTCTGCCAAGTGGTACATTCTTTATGATGAAAATGCTATGGAATTTTTTAAGAATTGAGAAAATAAAAAATGTCATTAATCATAATAAGCCTTTTTATGTGTTTTGTTACTTTCTTTTGTTTGTTAAAATATATTTCAAGATAACGCAACATTTTGATTTCTTGTTTTTGTACATTATTTTTTTTCTGTTTTGAGCAACTGTTTAAGTTGACGAAGCATCTTTTTTTTGAACAAAAATGTGCATTACCCGTGTAGCTAACATATAAATATATTTTAATGTTAGCTTATGTTTGTGTAAGAAGTCAATTAATTTTCATTTTATTCATAATTTTGCATTATCATTATCTGCAAATGTTACTTTTTTTATTTAATCATAAAATGATCGTTTAAAATATTTGTTAAAAAAAAGTGCTTCGTTGTTTTAAAATTATGTATAAATGTCTGCTCCCATGCATTACATCGTTGTATATTGCCACTCATTACGTTATTATTTTTTTTAGTCTATAAACGATGAAAATATGTATAACTCATAATAAAACACATTAATTATCAAAATTTACGTAATGTACTTTTCAGTATTAGGACTGTTTTAAATATGAATAATTTGATATGCGGTAAAGACCGATCTTTATGAAACGTGGTTACTCATAAGAGTTTATTTCGTACAGATTTTTAAAACATTACAGATAGATAAATGGATTGAATATTACGCGTATTGGTAAAGGATCGCCATAAAATGATTTAAAAGAATTAATTATAAATATAGGGACTTAATTGATAAATAAACATAATGTGCGTTGTTTTCACCGGGGTTAAGCGAATACTCTGTTGAATTGCTGCTGATATGGTAAAAATAGATCTTTGCCGCTATAACAAAGTCAATTTAGTCTTAATTACGTAATAAAAAGGGAAGATAAAAATTGTAAAGAAACTATGGCATGACTAAGTATAACAAAAAAGTGTTTTAAATAAAGAAACACTTTTCCCGAAATTGTATCATACTGTTTAGTTCGTTTTCACGAATAAAACAAATGCATAAATTTGAAATGAAAATTGCTTAAAAATTTCTATAAATTTAATATTGAAACAGTAGGGAAATTTTTTTGCGAACGTTGATCCGTTTTGCAAGTGGAAAGTTCATAATATGATTTTGGTGAAGCAGAACAATTTGCTGTGCTGATTAAAACTATTTAGTGCCAAAATTATTAGAACAATTCTAAGTATGTGCTTTGACCGTGCATGTAAATCATGCTTTGTTGAGAAAAAAAAGTTACCATAAAGACGAATATTTACTGTTAAATTGGGGTTCTAAATCCATGTATAAATATATTTATATATATGTATACATTCTTGTTTTATAAAAATTTTTAAATTATCAAATAAGTAGCGGAACATGTTAAGAAACCGCAAAATTTGCAGCCCCCTCATGTTCTTTTTGGAAAAAAAATATATTGCATATTAGCCATATCATGAAAGCGTTGAAAATAAAATAATTAATTTCTTATGCGTTGCATAAGCATTTAAATAAAAAGAAAGTTTTTCTATGTAATATAGATATTATCATTTTAAACTGCAATGTAGTTTTTAAAAAAAAAAAATAAATGGCAAATTTTCTTAAATAGGTTAGTCTTAAATAATAGAATTAATTACATATTTTTGAAAAGCTTTAATGAAATGTTATAAAAATATAATTTTTGTCCAAACTAGTTACTAGCATGTTTTATGCATAAATCAAATTTATGTTTGATTTTAAACGATACTTTGCTTTGTGTTCAGTTTAATGGGAGATATTTGGTTTATATATGTCTGCATTTATGCCAATATTATATATTTGGTTAAGTACATTTTAATGCATATTATATAGAAAATAATGATGATATAAAAGTAAAAATGTAAAGGATATCTTTTCATTATTGATACTATGAAACAGTATGTGGCATTTCATATGTTGAAGTCATGGGAATGTTACAAACGCGCCAGATGGATGGGAAAAATAAATTTAATGATTATATTAAAATTTTTGCATACACCTTTTTATTTTGTCTGTGCCTTTATTACAATGATGAGATATAATATACAAACGTTTTATAGTTTTATTATTGTTTTTTTCTACGTATATTTTTATAGATAAAATATTTTGGTTGTAAGTGCGATTAATAGTAATAAGGAAATGTTCCCTTTTTTTTTTTTTTTTTTTTTATTATTACCACTGACAATTTATTGAATAAAAAGCTGAAGATTGTTAATACAGTAGATTTAACATGTAAACGTTTATTAGCAATGAAAGTCGTGGAAATTTCCTCCCACAATGTAGGATTTGGACAGAATGTACATGATAGGCATGGAAAGGCCAGGAATTATCTAAATGATAATGAAATCGAAACAGAAAAAAACGATTAGGAAAAGGCTGTGAAGAAAAATGCAAAACAATTAAAATGATTCAAACGATTAGATATTTTATTCTAAAATATTTTAAAATATTAGAAAAACCTATAGGAAAAAAAGTTTATGATAATTTTAGTTATATAAATGGTATTAAGAATGATGCAATGATTAGCAGAAAACAGTTGGCAAAAATATTACTTAAAAAGAACTGTGTATTTTTGGTTACACCTATCATCGTAAAAATCTCAGCAATAATTATATTTATAATACACTCATAAAATCTTGTGCTTACATATGCATCCCTAGAACCATTCATGGCGATAGTGAATCTCATAATTGTACAAATTATAGGTACCATTTCTATTACAGCTCTCCTTTATATACTAGTAAAAAACGTACAGTATGATGCTAAGCTACAGGATAAACCTAAAATTCGTTATGCGAGTACCAGGACGAGTAAAAGTAAACTTAAATCGTAAAGAGAAATATCCCATTAATTGTTGTAACTTTTTATTATCCCGGAGAATATTAAACACAAAGGGTATGTTTGCCCCCCACTACTTAATCATCATTGTCTCATGCTGATAAATGTAACATATGATATAGATAGAATAAAAAAAAATATATATGTACATTTGTCATGGACGTGTAGCTAAGCATTATACTATCTTCAGCGGCATTTGAAATACTGTCTTAGTATACAATTTAGTATTTGGTATTAAGGTTACTTGAAAATTTTTGGTGTACTTTTATGCACATAAAATGCATGTGCATTTAAGTAGCACACAGAAGAGCTATCGGTTTTATATCATTGTTTTATTGATCTATTTTATGTTTCGAATTTGATTATACTTCTTTTTTATTTTTTGTTGTTTATGCATAATGCATTATTTCATATGTTTCAAATAAATGTTTGCCAATTTGTATATAATATTGCATAGTTTACATTGCCGTTTGTCATTTATTTCAAATTAAATTAAAAATTGTCTTATTTTTTTAGTCACATAGTGAAATGGATTAATTTCCTTTTGTTTCAAATATAATCTGTTCATATTTGCTGTAATTGCACAGCGAGATAAGCGTGTGCCTATTAAAATGCGTATATAATATAATCAAATGAGAAAAAAAAATTGTTTGCCTTTGTATAGAAAAAATATGACTTTATGAAAATATTCTAAAATGATATATTTTTTGGGGGGTTAAAAAAATGTGGTATTCATTATTGATATTTACTTACTGATTTTATGTGCATAGTATTTTATTTTTTGTTTTCATAATGTACTCGTTTTTACTACGCACAATCTCCATCTTTTTTATAAATTTTACGTAATATTAAATATTACAATTAAATAATTTTTTTTTTTGTCACAATTCAACCATAGATATGTTATTTTTTCCATGTGTCCATTTTGTAACTTCTAACATGATGTAAATAAGTTACAAAATGCTAAATGAGTAAACTATTTTTGCAAATAAAAGGACAAAAAAAACATTTTCTGCAACAGTTATTTAATGTATATTCAATTATTCAATCACCGAAATGTTAGGAGTTGTAGCAAAATAACACCTGAACAAACTGTATGCATAAGTGTGAAAAAACGTAGTCTTCAAGGTGTACAATGTTAATAAAAAGAGATATATATATATTCTGCTTTTCTATATTAAAAGCACATATATATAAAAAGGAACACATATTGATATCGAAAAGGGCGGTAAAGTAAAAGCGACGTAGTATGTAAAGTGAATCCATCAATTGTTATAAATACTAATTTGTGACAAAGTCTTAGAATAGTTCGAGAGGTCAGTAATATAAAATAAACGGTTTTAGTCATTTTCCATTTCGTGAAAGTAATAATTACAATGTTATTCTTAAAATTTTTGAGAAATTTTGCAGGAAATATAGAAACAGTTGTGCATTATCTCATATTTTTAGGAGTCCATTTGGGTCATATTCCATAAATATTTTAATCCTGTATAAATGAAAGAAGAACCAATAAGACGTCACATATTATGGCAAACTATTTATACTATTGATGATATCAAAAATATGCACTACACCTAGCTTTAGTGAGTTTTTAATATAATATGTCTTCTTTTAATAGGAGGTACCTTTCTTATACGAAACTATATTAATGCGAAACGTAGAATAATCATGTTTAATGAATGATTAATTTATAGTATTCATAAGCCGATATTTTTAAGTAACATTATGTTGGCAAAATGAGAATATTTCAAAAAGCAATAGTGGAATATGTAGACATATTGGAAATAATGCAACTTCTACTAACGAACATTTACAAAAACATTATAAGCAGGTAATAATCTTGCTAATGAGGTAGTAAAAAGAGAATTGTTTTTTAATTAGCAAAATGAAGTACACTAATGTACGCTAGAATATTTCGTAAAAAAAGGGGTTATTTAATATTTTCCGTAGCAAAGGCATCTATAAAAGAATATTTCCATCAATGTGCTGGTTGTAAATTAGAAGAAATCGACCCCACATTAACATTAGCCGTAGTGACTTTTCGTTTTTATAATTCAATGTTTCCTATCAACACATTTAAATTAATGGTTAAAATGAGAAATATCATGCCAATAGGATAAGGGAATACTGCTTTATGACGTGCTCCATAGGTAAAAAGGGGTTTGTATGTTATAATACGATTTGTTAGAAAAAGCATAAAATATATAATTATAATTATTCTTCATTATTTTCCACTTCTTTAAAATAAAATTAAACATTTATGAAAATTTCTAATAATATGAATCCAAAATAAGTGAAATATTAAAAACGCGAATTATGAAAATGAATTATTATAAGTTTCATATTTTCTAGTTACTTTTGACCTAAGGAAATGTAGAATAAAAATTTCATCAAAATTGAATAGAATATACTAAACGTACAATATATACATCATATTGACTCATTTAAATAAATACATAATTGTACTTAATAATGTGGAAAAATTCCGTTTATTTTTATTTCTCTCAAATTAAAAACAAAGTATTTAAACGTAGCATTTTTTCTGTAAAAAATAAACTTCGTTCTCCACTATTTTTACCGACATAAATGTAAATGAAAGTGTTTTCAAGAAAAATATACATTACATGCGTGGTGCATTTGTCTGAATGAATAGAATAAAATTTTCATTTTTCATATAATTAGGAAAACGGGCGAGATACAGTTTAGGCGACTTCATCACTTGAAGGATGTTAAAAAATTGTAAATTTATTATCTTTTAAGTAACATAAATTTTGTATGATGAATAAAATAAGTTCTACATGAAATATTATTTGTTCATCATTTTTATTTTTGAAAATATTATAATTACAATGGCTATATTTATGTTTAACTTATAGCTTTGCACTTGGATGAAGGCCGTTAGAAAAATTATCTTATACTTTTAAAGCCTAAAAAAGCAGTACAATGTACAAGAAAATAAAACACATTTCATCGCTTCCAAGTTTGATAAGACCTTTACTATTTTAGTACTAAAATATTGATTATTTTTATAAAAAAAGATATTATTCATAGAGGAAGATTTTAAAAAATTAAATAGGTTTTTTAAAGTAAGCAGTTACGGAATAAATTTACAGTTTATTTTAAGCGAAAAAGGAAAGAAGCAGATCCAAATTTTATGATTAATGGAGCTATAAGTTGTTTAAAGGATAACATTTCGTAAAGCTTTATTGTTTCATGTACTAAATTCTTTACATTGAGTATTTTTTTTTCTCCCAAAATAAAAATATGCATTTGTTTCTATATTAATAGAACTATAATAATGTAATTCTATACTTTATGTAAAGCATATTGTAAAGAATAATATTGCTTTGTCTAATATTAGTATGCAGGAAAATGTAATATATCAATAAATTATCAATGTTTATTACGCACACAGTTGTGTATATTGAATAAATATTTTTTATATGATATAATTAGCATAAATGAGACGAGTATGGAAATCTTGAATGAAGAAGAATGGGTAAATTTTCCTTTTTCCTTAAACATAATTTCGATATTATATTGCTTATACGTTGTATTAATCACCAAATTGAAGTATGAATTTTGTTTATTTAAAAAGTGTACTTAATTTTCTAAACAATATATGCTGTTTTTGTTTATTTAACAGACTCACGTTTTAAAGGATTTAACCTTATACAAAAAATTGGATGAAAATGTTAAGGACCCAAGTAATATTACGACTGAATGTGAATCATTAAGCATTCCTTTGAAATCGATTAATTCTAGTCTTTGTGACAAAATTACAAAAAATACACGATATATAAATGGTTTAACAATTATAAGAAAAAGTGATGAAGAGTGCTTGAATTACAAATATTGGGTTTATTATCAAATTTGGAAGTTCCATAAATCTAATAAGGATACAATAAAATTAGATGATGTTATTGATGATTTTTTGAATATACAAAATGCCGTTAATAAAGGGCCTGCTAAAAAAATTTGTGAATTTGATTTTACTTCAAAAAATAAAGGAGAAGAATTGGAGGAAAAATTAGAAAAGAAAATTTTGCGTGATTATATAAAGAATTATGGAAATATTAAAAAAGATGTCACAAATAATGTTAAGAGTGACATGTATTTTAAGTACCTTACATATATAAGTAAAATATTCGATATACATAAAAAAAAATGCGAAAATTTTTGGGATTTTTTTCCAAAGGGATGTAATGAATATTTTGTAATATCAACTAATCCGTTTAAGCCTAAGGACCTCCTAGATATATTACCAAAGCCTAAAGCTGAAGTATCAGTTACTAAACCGGAAGGATCAGCTGTAAATGGACATGCTCAAGTGCCAGGGGGACCTCCTGGTTCCGTTGCTGGACCTGTTGAAAATTTAAAAGGTCCAAAAGTAGATGAAAGTCATGACGCAAAATTAAAAAGTCCAAAAGTAGATGAACGAACTGGACAGGATACTTCTAAGGCATTAGCAGGGCAAAATGAAGCACCAGGTCAGCAACCCTCAAGAACAGCTGCAACTGTAGCGGGAGGAGAACGAGAAGATCATAAGGGGCCTGCTCAAGCAAGTAGATCAACTTCCCTTTGGTCAGATACGTTTAATATACTGGGTAAAGTATTCAGTGGTTCATCAAAAAGAGTAGACTCTTCAGTGGGAAAAGAACAAAATCTCGCAGGTGCGTCCGCAACCCCTGGGAAAGAAAAACCTTTGGCAGATCTTGAACCAAGTGCTAAAGCAGCTGGAGCTGCAAAAGTGAAACCAAAACCTGTTGATTTACCCCCCAAACCTGCTGAATCACCGCCCACACCTGCTAAATCGGCTGCTGCATCTTCTTATGTGGCATCTGTACTAGATGCTAGAGTATTAACTCCGGGAGATAAAGTGGATATCTCTGAAGCAAAAGTAACATGTCTAAATGGAACCATAGGTGATTCTTCTACTTGCGCAAGCGCATCAAAAGAAACCGAAGATGCACAGTCATTGGAAGTATCATATCCTAGTATTTCAAGTGAAACATATAGCTTAGGTGAACCTGTGAACAGCCTTCCTATTATGGAAGAAGAAAATTATAATATATTTACCTCTAACCCAAAGCATACTATGATTATGGGAGCCATAATATTTGGAGCAATTTATGTATTTTACCTCTACTATAATGTAAACACAATTTTTATTTGCAAATATGGGAAATATATGTTATTACATAGCTCTATGTATGTGCTTTTTAAATGTATAACTATAAAAAAAGTTTTCATAAATATGTTTCGCGTTTCATTTGTTTATTAGGTTACTTCTTTGGGTAGATGGACACGTAATAAGATAAGGAGAAGAAGGGATAGCGATTATGATGATCGATCGGTCCGAAGCCATTCAACATTATACAATAATTCAGAATATGATGATATGAATTCTAGTACCATGAGTTTTAATGTAGCTTATTATCCTACATGAATACATTGGGATAAGCTTGCGGGTAATGTCAATTTTGCTAGAATAATGGCACCGAGGGAATAAATTCATATGCATGTAATTCCACTTGATAAATATATAAAAAGGAGGAGATATAAGTAAATAACATTGCGGAAAGTGTGAATTATGGGGATTACAATTTTTAACGGTTGTGTAAACACTTAGAGCTGTGAATAATAAACGGATTAAACGCTTCAATTTATGGCACCTTTTAGGTAATTTTATATATATGGAATATACATGCATAAATGAAAGAAGCACTTGTTTCGGTTTTTATGAATATGTTTTTTGTAGATGTATAAAAAGCATAATGTTATGTATTATGATTTTGATAGAGATAGCATGTGTTATTTAATTTTTTTCCTTTCTTTTCTTTTCTTTTATTTTTTTGTTAAAAGATCTACAAGTTCAATAAATTCATCTCTTATGTTATCTAAAAAGTAGTTAAAATCTCTACATTCACGATGTGTATCTGTGGTATAATCATTCCTTTTAAAAGTCGTATAATATTCTACAAGGGCATACAGAAATATTTGTGAGATTTTCTTATATTTATCATCATTTCTTACATTAAGTGGTACATTTATATCTAATTTAAATTGATTTCGCAATGATATCGTGCATTAGATTGTAAATTTGTTTTCAATAAAGATTCCACCCTTATTTTATTTACAAGATACAGTATATATAACAAAACTAAAATAGTTACCTTAAGAAATCTAATTATAAGAATATATATGATTCCAATAAAGAACGTATGTGAATAAAATATCAGCATCTGTGTCTTAACTAATAATGAATTATTAAATATAAATAAAGCAGCGGGTATCATATAGCATATGCGACTCTATAGATTTGAACAAAATAGTTACATTATTATGAGAACAAAATCAAATAGAAAATGCCAACATGTGTTTTACACAATCATTACACATTTTTAAGTGTGTTAATAAGTATGTGATAAAAATATATAATGAACATGGTTTCCATAAGGACAAAATGAGAATGGATAATAACTGTGCACACAATAGTAAATACTTGAATTTTTAAGAATAAAAGAAAATTAATATAGTAATGTTATACGTTCAGAATAACATATTATGATAAATCATACTTTATTAATATGTTCATTTATCTATATGACATAATGGTCAAGGCAACATATATAATTTCTATACAAACTTATAAAGTAGAACTTACAATGGAGTAAATATGAGTTCATATAGAGTATAATATAAATATTATATAATGATAAATATTGTTGCTCCAAAAATTAATAAAATATTTTTATTTATTTTTAGTACAATAGAATTTTAAGATTAATAAGCATATTTTGTTTTAAATTAAAAGGATCCATTCCCTGTATATGCATGTATACACTTTAGTTTTTATCTCCTTGAGGATATTGTACCAATTAAAATATGTGTATATGAAAAAAAAATATTAGTGAAAGGCAAATATATTTTATAAAGTAATTTTCTTAAAATAATTAAAAAATATTTACTTTATTAAAAAATTTGCTATTTTTAATATTTGTGTTATTTAAAAATGTATTTTGGGCTTATGTTTGTGAGAAATTGCCCTGCGTTTCTCTTCATGTTAACTATGGGGAAATTATTAATTTAATGTGATGTGTATAGTAATTGTATAAAATCACGGAAATACGAGCATTCTTTAATATTTTCACTATTCATATATAAATCTAATGATAAAGTATTATACACTATTAATAATTTCTTCTTTTAAAAAGCGTTTATTGTTTTTAAAAGTAAAATGAAAAGAAGGCACCAAATTATTTTAACATTTTTTGAGTTATAGTACTAAAGGAATAAAATAAGTAGTAAAAATATTGAAATTTTTTTATAATCCCTTAATAAAAAATAATAATTACACATTTTATGTTTCAGAATGTTCAAAAATTAACGCAGTAAAAAAGAATTTGCAGTATAGAGAGACTTATGTTTTCTTTTTGTATTTTACATATCTTTTTATTATCTGTTAGTAATTATACGAAATTCAGTTTTTATTTAATTAAAAAGAAGAACATTTTATAAGAAAATTACATTTCACTTTTTTTGCATATATTTCCTATTTGCAATAAATTATTATAAAATATGCAGCGTATTTTACTTTGTATATGTATAATAGCATTGAAACAAACAGTATTAGTTTTTTTTTCATATATTTCATATGTAATTATGTAGTTTTAATGAAAAATTATAATGATCTCTAACAACTTTAATAATAATAATACTATTAATTTTTTTTTTTTTTTTTTTCTTAAAGCTTGTTT
>NW_004193319.1:0-1738 GCF_000321355.1 Plasmodium cynomolgi strain B
AAGGTCCAGCCAATGATAATCCAAGTGGTTCTGCTAGTGAAAGTTCGAAAAGTCCACCCAGTGTAAATAAATCAAAGGTATGTTCAAAGGAAAACTCTCCAGCAGTCCCTACAAAAAGACGTGCTCCAAGAGAACCTGTAATGTTTGAACATCATAAACAGTTTTTTCAAAAAACTGAGGCTAATAAAAAATTAGAGTTTATAGATCCAAGTTATGAAAACCTAAAAGATATGAAAAAAGATCGTGATAATAAAATAGTAGCAAGAAGTCCACCAAGTGATAAAGGAAAAAATGCTAACCCTGCTAATAATAAGAAAATTGTACCAAGTACTACAACTAAGCAAATTATGGTTCAAAAAGTTCAGGAAGAAGAAGAAGAAAATGGAATCTTGGGAGAATTAGCAAACACAATTATGAGTAACATTTATGAAGTTGAAATGGACCGAGATCCAGCGTTAGAATTAATAAAAGAGAACATTATAGATAATATTATTTCAGCAAATAGAGAAGTAAAAAAAATATTGACATGATAAAAGATAATATCGGAAGTACTTTGAAAACATTTAAAACCAGTGATTGGAGACCTCAAGTAGAATTAATTAAAGAAACAATCTTAGAAAAAATTGGAAGTCTAGATCCAGAAGATATAAAACCTAAATTTGAAGAAATAAAAGGAGCTATTATTGAAAAAATAACAGCAAATATCGAATCTGAGGTAAAACCAAAATTAGACAATATAAAATTAAATGTGCTGGACACATTGGATGACATTAATAATGGAGTTCTTCAGCCAAAAATTAATGATATAAAAGATACCATTAATAGAAATATAGGAAACCTTGAATATGAAGTGATACCAAAAATTGGAAAAACTATAAAGGAGTGCGTTACAGATAAAATAGGAGATATTTCAACTGGTATTGGAAAAACGTCAGAAACAATAAAAGACACAGTAATTAGTAATGTAAAATCAGTGTGTGATAATGTTCCTGTTGCTAAAAATATAAAAGAAATGGCTAATAAAATAATCCCAGATCCAAACTTAACCATGGAACAAAATTTAATAAATTCAGTGAGTAGATCAACATTAGGATTTAACATTTTCGGGGATCTTAAAAATCGTTTTAAAAATTTAGGAAGCACAACTAAAGCAATTGGAAGTTTATGTGTATCGTTTTTATTAGCAATCGGAGGAATCATTAGTTTAGTTAGTGGCAGTGCTGGGTCTGCTGCTGCTGTTTTCATCTTAGCTCTGCTTTTTTCATATTATGCTTCATTTAAATTATTAAAAAGGTCACTTTTAGGCAAGTTCAGCCTTAAAAAAAAATTTTTTCCCCAAAAAAAGTCTAAGGAGAATAAAGAAAAAGTGCTGGAGAAAGGTGTAAAATAGTATATTCCTCGAAAGCAAATTTCATGAAGTCATAGAAGTAATATATTAACATAAATATATTGTATTGTGGCTATCCTTAAAAGGCTTTTTATTATAATTTTAGTTTTTTTTTTAACTATTTTGTAAATTTTTTTTTTTTTTTAGTATTATTAAATAATAACATTTCTAACAAAAAAATTATATTGTATATTTACAAAAATTAGTTAATACATATATAAATGTCAAAATTTTTTATGTTACTTTTTACAAATTCCTTTTTTTGATGTATGCACATATTTGCATTAAATATTACCTAAATGTATATTATATGTGTTTTAATTAATCTTAAAGTCTACTATTGATTTTGAT
>NW_004193319.1:1948-3088 GCF_000321355.1 Plasmodium cynomolgi strain B
TCAAGAAAGCTTTATTGCTTAATTGTCGGTTGTGGATTTTTGCCATTTTTGCATTCACTACAAGTGCATGCTTGTGCATATATATATGGTATATATACATTATTTAGTTATGATTTACCACGGCTAGTGGATTTACCTAATTTACATTAACACAGGAAGGAAAAAGAATGATGGACCCTTTTCCTAATTTTGCGTCGTTAGAAATTAAGATTTCCCTTATTTTAAATATATGAAAAAGAAGTACTGCCAACTAAACGTAATTTGAATGTTTGTAAAATTATGTCATTTTTCCATAACTGTAAAGTTACAATAGTGATAAAATCTGAAGACGCGCGTAAAATTTGCATAAAATAGCAGAAAGAGAAAGATTCGCTCGCTGTAATTGGTGCGTAGAAGTAGGGGGGGGGGGGGGTAAATATACCCACGTGTACAACGTATATATTGGTTCGTCTATATATGCACCTTAATTTAGCACGCTTATGTTTCATTTGCTACGAATCATTTGTAGAAATATGATTAAGACCAAAAGTAGGGAAGTGTTTTTAGGCCATCCTATGAACATATGGTTAATTTGTAATGAGTGAACTAAGTCTATGATACGAAAAGAGTACCTAAATAAGGGTGTAAAATATTTATTTAACTCCATGCATCACTGTGTGTTTATTTGGTTTTGCCATGAACGAATTTTATATTTTAAAGGGTAAACCCCAGTCATGAATGAATTAATGTTCCTATTTCATTTTTATTACAAGGTTGTAGTCACACACGTTGGTGCATAAAACGCAAACTGTTGATTCAAAGAAAGGATCAACTTTTTAAATTGAAGGAAGGAAATCATATTGCAGTGGTGCTAATCTATTTTTTTGAAGAAAAGCATTTGCAATTACTGCACTTAGTAAATCTTAAATTGTTAATAAAATGACACATGAATGAGTATACACGGGTGAAAAGGAGCCATTTTTTCCTTTTATGGTATAGAAAATCTACGCACATATTTAACTAAAAAATGTTCATCATGTTCTTAAATATACGATTATATAGTCAAACTTAGCTTAAAAAAAAAAAAGGGTAAAAGAACGCTTTTTTTAAATTGAAAACTACAAGTTAATTTGTTATTTCGACAAGTTTATACTAATTATA
>NW_004193319.1:3108-4020 GCF_000321355.1 Plasmodium cynomolgi strain B
AAAAAAAACAATAGACACGCATATAAATATATATATGATAAAACACGACTTAAAATAAAAAAAGCAGAATTCACTTAGCAAGTACATAAATTTACTGATAACACTGCTTAATATAGAAAACAAAAATTGGCAGTTACCTATATGTGTACATATATACATGTGTGAAATTATAAATTTACATAACGCTTATATTTTAAGGTAAAAAAAAAAAAACTCACGTGTAAATATAAATTAGTTTTACACCTGTACTCTTCTATTGGACACCATAATTTGTAAGCACATTGTATACAATGCTAGGCTGAAAAATTTACAATGATATCTTTTTTACCTATAATAGCACGTAAGGTATACTTATGAAGGCTTACATTCTGGGATGCCTTTTTTCTTCTTTTTTGAAACAAAGTACGATTCGCTAGGATATTTTCAATTTATCCTTGTTAATCGTTATATGTTTCTTACATCACCGGGCGTAAACTGGTAAACTTAGTATTTCTATAAAAATAAAAAAACTCAGAATGTTGGGGCATTTCGTGATGACATATTCAAGAATGTGACACCAATGAGATAAACACTCGTGGGTAGGTACGACTGTACCTAAAAATAAACACTTGCTTGGTGTATTATTTCGTGTCTGTAGATGTGTTTCTCCCTTTTGCGCTTTATTTCTATGCGTTTTTTTGAGTAGCACTTTTCATATGATAAACGGATTTTAATTTTATTGCTTTGGACATACCCATATACACTGCTGAATAAACTTTTTTATTGTCCCCTAAATTTTTCTTCTCTTGGAACTATGGTTCACTTTTATTTAAATACATTCTTCACTTTTTTTGGATTTTTGATTCGATTTGGACTTACTTTTCTACTCCTTTTAGACGTTTTTCCTGTTTTTCCATGTTGTTTTCTTCCTTT
>NW_004193319.1:4300-5864 GCF_000321355.1 Plasmodium cynomolgi strain B
GATTCCTTTCCCGCTTGAGTTTCCCTCCTCACCCTCTAACTTGTATTCTACGTCTTCAAACAATGAAACGTATTTTAGTTTATCCCCCCCTTGTTCCATGTATGCATCAGGGCTCCTAGTTCCTGGCGGGTATACTACCCTGGGTTTGTATTCGGGGTCATCTACGTATATGATTGTTGGCGGCTTTCTTGGGGGAATTTTCCTTGGTATATGTTCTGGATGTTCACCCGATCTTCTCACAACTCTTCGACGTCTACCCCTTGGTGGATGTTCTATTGGCTGGTATTCTACATTTTCTACACGCTCTACGTGTCTACCTGGAGTTCTTCCTCTTGGGGAATTTCTTCTGCGTCCAGGTTCTGTATATTCTACGTATCCACCAGGGTATCCTCCATTGGATGGATATATTACACTGTCTCCATCCTCTATGTATTCGCCTGCCATGGTAGGATAACCATCATTTGTTGTGGGAATTGAATCCATGTAGTTACTTAATGAGCCTGGCAATTTTTTTTTTACAGAATATACGATGCCTTCATCATCCTCGTCGTCCTCATATTCATTTGTTTTTTTTTTTTATTTTCCAGAGGGAAAATTTTTTCTTAATTCGAAAATATCTGGTCCAACATTTTCTCCAAAATTTTCTACATCATAAGGACACTTTTCTTTAAAACCGTATTGTGCTGCTTCATATTTTTCATCACATTCTTTATTTCCATCTACAACGTTTTCTTTGAATTTGTAATGCTTCGTTTCGTAATTTTCTTGATATTCCTTTATTCCACCACGTTTAATTTCCGTTACTACAGGGCTACGTACCATCGGCTTCCTAATGATCCTCCTGCCAATTGCTAACGATCTCTGAAAATTTTTTGGATTCACGGCATTTTGAAAGTCCCATTTTTTTCTATCATCCCTTTTACTAAGTTTATGCTAAAAAAAAGGGGGGGAAACGTTATATAAAGTTGAAGGAAAAATAAAAATGGAAAAAATAACGAAATTGTCTATTTTTATACTCGTGGAAAAATGTGCAACCGAGCACAAATGTGCAAAAAATGTTGTGTAACGAATGCAGCGAAAAATTGAGTGGTGTCGTTTTATTTCCTTACGTAGTTAGAACAGTTTAATATCCAAATTAGGAGAGAAAATAAAAGTGTTTTTACAAAAAAAAGGAAAGTATTCATTTTCCCTCCTGTATATCTGCCAACAATCGCGATGTCTGTTTTCCCAATGATTTATTTTTTGTGTATATATACACACCCATCAATTTTTTGCACAAAATAGAAAAAAAGTTGTGTATTTATCGATGATCGATTTCTTTTTCGAAAAATAAAAAGTGTTACAAAAATGAAACAATATGCCAAAATACCACGTGTTATTACAAGGGAAATTTTTAAAAATTTAAATTGGGAAAAAAGAAAAAAAGAAAAAACGAAAAATGCAAATTTAGTTGAATTCTGACATGGAAATGTTTAAAACGAATTTTACACACATAAAAGTAAACTTAACTAATTATTCACAAATTAACATTTAAGAGTTAAAATAAACGGAGAAACGATATTAT
>NW_004193319.1:5984-23371 GCF_000321355.1 Plasmodium cynomolgi strain B
GTTTTTATATGTTTATTCACACCATGAATATGTATGAAATGTGTTTATGCGTTTCTGTTCTAATTCTAACAATAAGGAGAGGGGCAAATGTTACATCGCCTAAATGATAAATTTATTCATGTTATATAATGCACAATATCAGAATACACCTTTTAATTTTTACAATTATTCCTATTAGATCACATTTTACTTTACTAGAAATAAAGTTGAGCAGTTTTCACATTTACTTGTATGGTTATTGCTTTGTTTTTTCTTTTTATAACTGTCATTATTTGAACTTTTCTCCTTGCTGGATAATAAATTATTAAATGTGTTTACAAATTTATGAGCAGTGCAAAATGCTAAAGTGGTAAGTTTAATAATAGGGCTGGGAATAGGTGAACGCATGAAATTCGCTAAATACATGCAATTTTGTTTTACCCGTATTTTGTTTTCCTTTATTTGTTTTTCCCCTATTTTATTTTCCTCTATTTGGTTTTCCTTTATTTTAAATCTTATAAGCATGCTCGACTATAAATGGGAGATTTGAGTTAAGTTTCGAAAAAGGGTTTAAAAACACGTCATGGAGGATGAAAAAGGCCTGAAAATGTGCAAAGGAAGAAGTGGCAATGGTGAATCTATATTTAAAAGGTAGAAAAAAGGAAAACAAGAAAAATAACTCTAGAATTGATGACCATATGCAATTCTTATCTCTCTAAAGTGATAATATATAAATATAAAACAGTATTTAATTTTAATAATGAAAAGGTTCATAATAGAAAAATATGATGACGAACCTTTTTGTGGCACCCACATGGTTGATTTGCATTCTTTCGTTTATTTATTCATGTTATTATGGCCCAAAATAGCATAAAGAAGTTATTTATACCCAGGATTAACTCTATTTCACTAGGCCATAAAAAAAAAAGCAGTACGTTGTAGTTAAGATGTCATGTTCACAAATATTCCTTTTATGTTTAAACGTGTAATCCAAGTTAGCATTTAAAAATAAATTGTTCTGAAAAGTTGTTTTTATTTTTTTCTCCTTTTTAAGAAAAGAGGACCAAATCTTGGATTATTAGTTATGGAGAAAAAAAAATTTTTAGAAAACCAAAATTATGTTAAGAATGGTATTAAAAAAAATAAAAAATCAGAGTAGCGTTCAATTGTGTGTTTATTTACACACATTAGGTTTCTATGTACAGTAAAATTAATTCATCGCATGTTATTTTATTCTTCCTCTTAAAGAGTTACCCCAAAATAGGAATTATCGCTTAGCACACATAAAGCAGCAGAGATAGACATAAAAGCGTCCACGTTATTATTAATTATTGGTGATTACGCAGTGAATTGTATTATCATCTTTTTTTAAGTAGAATTCGTTCCAGTGACATTGCAATTAATTGCTTATTTAATGGGAATGCAAAAAAGAAAAAAAAAAAAAAAAAACGGAAAATATTTCCTTTTTTTATAAAATTTCCATTTCACGAAAAAATAGATTTATCGCTTTATATGATGTGAAGAGCAAATAATTATAAAAACATGCTCTTTTTAAAAACACATGTCTCATATTGCAATACATGCAAATTGATCAGTTCTGTAAGAATATGAATTAGGGGCTACCTGAAAATTTTGTGAAGACGAATCATAGGTTTTTGATAGTGCATAAAGGAGCAGTTAATGGGAATTATTTTAGATTCCAATTTTATCAATTATTTTTTAGGCGTCTTCAATTGTGAATTGATATGAAAAAAAGGTAGTTTCTAATAAATTGTCGGTTGAATAAGCGCAATCGGAATGTGAACTCTGAGCATTTTATACCTCGCTAGGTAGATGAGAACGCGAGCAGAAATGATAACCCACGTTTCGAAACATACAACTGTGCCTTAAAGAATGAATGAAGCCTAATTATACGTAGATATAAGTGTCAGATTATATATAATGTTACTCCCATAATGAGTATCCTTAAAAAGGACTACATTTGAAGTACCGTTTTTCATATACCTAAAATTTGTAGTAGCAGCTGTAACCATCGTAGTAGTGAATAACTGAAATGTGTTTACGCCGACCACTCTGGACAACTTACAGGGTGCTTCTTTAAACCCACTATGATAAAGGTTAACAGAACCTTTTAACATATAGAACGGTATAATATGCTGGATGATTATTTAAATTATGATAAATGATATATTGTATATTATATTGTATATTTTGTTATAGTCATAAAATTTGTTATGAAAAAGTTTCCCCCCCTTTTTTCCTTTGTTCAAACAATTATGTTAAATTAAATTATGCATATGCACGTATGAAGACATGTTTGCACAATTTAACTTTCTGATGGAAGCATCAGTATATGTAAGATTATATATACAAAGATATAATCAAATTCGAATATTCCAAAGGAAAAGGGAAAAGGAAAATTACACGTAAAAAAAGAAAAAACGAAAATACCAAATAAAAATGAAAAAGGTCATTTAATTAAAAGCTGGTATGTGTACATAACATTTTACAACATCTTTTTCCATTCACAACTGTAGCATTATATGGAAATATCACAATGCAGTTGTATTTTTGTTGTACGCATTTCATTTTGGTAAAAACTAGGGGAAGCTTGTATCTTTGGCCGTCACTGGATTGATATATTTATCAATCTATCAATATGTCTGTCTATCAATATGTCTGTCTACGAATCTGCGCGTCTACCAACATGTAGGATTACATTTTTCCCCCTATTTCGTGATTCCTAAGTGCTTTCATTTTTTAACATATAAAATATCTTTCAGGGCAACCTTTTCTTCCGTGCTCAAATTGGAAGGGAATACAATTACAAACTCAATTATTAGATCCCCCCTTTTTGATGGATTATTTAAAATAGGCATTCCTTCGTTGGGAATTGTTCTTCTAGAATTTGGAGCAACAATATCATCTACTCGTATGATTAACTCTCTATTATCTAATGTTATGAGCCCAAACTGGAAGCCACATAACGCTTCTTCTAAGGTTAATACACACCTAAAAATGAGATTATTGCCCTCTCTTGTATATATGTTATGTTCTTTCGTTTTTACTTTGAAATTAAATTTCCCGGTTGTAGCCAAGGAGATACCTGATCCCCATCTCCATAGAATATAATTTCGGTTCCGTCATCTAATCCTGGTTTTATATCTATAGTTAGCAGTTTGTGATCATCATAAGAAACAGGTCCATTATACCTTTTTCTCTTAACTTTTATTCTTTTTTGGCATCCGTGGTATAAGTCTTCTAATGTCACAAGAAGAGGCGCTTCGTATGACTTAGGCGTGTTATCCGTACTAGAGCCTGCAGCGCAAAAGGGACAGAAAGGTACAGAGACATGCATCTAATATATGTGTCGCACACAAATTGGCGTGTTCTTTTATATTACAAATAAAAGGAAGAAACGTTACACTTAGCACAGTAATCATTCGAAATGGTAGCTTTATTTTTGCTGTCCACTTCGTTTGTTCTTTTGCATCATATTTCAGCTTTATCATATGCGTGTATAATTTATATATATGCTGATGTTATATATATGCTCATATTATATATATGCTCATATTATATATATGCTCATATCATATATATTTTCATATTATATATATGCGCACAAAGGACATTTCATCTCTCTTGTCCTACCTCCTGGGGTCGAAGAGGAGTTAATCTTGGAGCTGATGTTATTAATAAAATCTGAAACCTGTTGAAATCGTTCATTGAAGGCTGACTTAATTGAAAAGTTCTTAACTGGATCTATAAATTTATTGAACATTTCAGCGGTATTTATTTTCGTTTGGTAAAATGAAAATCCAGGAGACTCATCTGCATTTTCTTCGTCGTTATCTTCGTAAAATGTAAAGTTTCCTTTTAACGCTTCTATACCATAGAGATCATAAATTTGCCTTTTATTTTCATCTGATAGAACTTCATATGCTTCAAGCACAATCTTGAATTTTTCTTCCGCAATTTTTTTATACTCTGGATCTATATGTCTATCTGGATGCCATTTCATGGTTAATTTTCTGTACGCCTTTTTATTTCAAGGTTTGTAGCATCTCTGTTTACCCCTAATATAGCATAGTAATCCTGAAGAAAAGACAGGGAAAATAGCAAATGCATTGTGTGTATATGGTTTGTCTAGCTGAAGTGAAGCTTGATATTGCGATTATGCTTATATATTGCAAAGACGTTCACTTGTGTCATGTTGTTACAGTGTCACGGTGGGTATCGGCATTGTGACGACATTCCCACGACGTTAACATTATATTTTTTTGCATTGTTTTTATTAGAACCTCTAAATTTTCAAAGTGATCCCGTTCAGGTGGTGATTCCCCAAGGTTATTTTTTTCTGCTAACCATCTGTTATCTCTGGGGTCTACTTTTTTTTCCAAACTGTGGTGCTCACTATTACCCCCATTTTTTTCCAGGGTTTCTCTAAAAATTGCATAAACGTTATAAAATTATGCAATACAAATGGCTATTTAAGAAAGAATGTAGCAACACGATATGCATATTATTTAGGGTGAACGGGGGTAAACGTTAATGTACGTCCCAAATCTTTTCCAGGACGTTTTCGAGTATTTTCTCTTTTCTTCGTTTCGCTGTCTTACCTCGTTAGAACCGGTTATAATCCAAATTAGGAAAGAAAACAAAAATAGTTTAACAGAAAAGTGAAAAACATTTATTATTTCTTTCCTAGAGTGTTTCATAGAGGTTGCCATTTATCTCTATATCCCTTTCGTAAAATATTAAGTTACGCTATAATGGTTTCCATAAAAGAAACTGTTACTTGTGATCTAAATAACTTTTCTTTAGTGGTTTCATTTCATAATTTAAAAAAATATTACAGTGGATCGCCGGTTTTTAAAATAATATAATGTACGTATTTAGGAAAGTAACGATTGTATCATACATACGTATATACTTATATACATATACATAATACGTACAATGGAGCAGTATAAAGACTGCACGGGGGATTGGTTCAAAAAGACATTGAGTAGCGGCTTAATTTTATAATTATAGAAATATATGACGTCAGCATATGTAAAATCTAACTAATGACAAATGGTATTAACTAAGTGTTTAATAACCCCAATAAATAACTTCTCATATTAATAATCAATTTCATTTTTAAACAAATCAGAAATAAAAAAAGATGAAAAGCATTTAAAAAATTTTCTCAAAAAGTTACTAATTAAAAAAAAATTCTGATAAATTAAACAAAGTTTTATTTTAAAATAAAGAAAAATTAAAAAAAATTTACAAGCGTTTATGACTTTACAATGATTATTAAAAAGAAGAAGCAATATATTTTTGGTACATATAATATACTGTTATATTTATCTCAATATGGACACTCCTAATAATTAAAAGAACAGAACTAATATACAAAACAAAAAGTAATTTCATATATACATCAGTATAACTATACACTGCCCGCATATTGCTGCTATATTATATGAATATTATATAAGTTCCATATGTATTTATAAATAATAGAATAATAAAAAATAAAATTTTAAACTATTAGCGTTTTTATATACAATTTTTAGGTTAAGCACTGAGAGAAAAAAAAACATTTTTTCGATGTAGAAAGCGAATCCGCTCAATAAATAAATTTGCAGGCCACATAAATGAATATCTTTTTTTTGTTATATTTTTAAAGTAAAAAATGATAAAGTGGGATTCTTTTGTTTTATTTTTAACAATTATGTAATAAGATATTAATGTATTTTACCCGTTTTTTTTTTTTTTTTTTTTTTAACAATTTAAACAACATTTTTAAAAAATATAACATTTTATTGTAGGAATGGCAAAGTGGGTACTCATTATGCGTCGTAGTACAAAAGTCGTGCCACGTTGTACAAGAGCAAAATCCGTTGTGATAAATAAATAAAAAAATGGATGCAAGTACTCAAAAAATTATTCTTTAGCACACAAACGAAAAAAAAAATAAAATAAAAATAAATAAAAAAAAGGTTAATATTAAATAGGGAGAAAATTATAAATAAGAGTAATTTTGCTTAATTCTGCGATTTTTATGCATTATAATAGTTAGCTTTTTACGGTTAACAATTACATTGTTTTGTAGAATGTACAAAATGTTTGTACTATATAATATTACTGCTAAGTAGGGGATAACTTATATTAAAAATAGCAGGTACGATCCCTTATATATGCATCTATAGTGAATACTCTTTTAGGTGTTTTACGTAAATTTTTTTCTTTGTGTTAGCTTGCTATATTTTGTAATATTGTTCTTAATGTTTTTTTTAACACTTTTAAGAATCAGCGCTGTTGAGTGTAATGAATAAAATTAAAATTCAACGGTAATCAGACAGTCGCGAAAAGTACATACCTTTTGAAGCGAGCTTTGTATTTAATCTTTTTAATTTTATATAATTAATTTACGTTTTTTTTACAAATAAATAAAGTTATAAAGAACGAACTCCAATTTTTGATTTATCTTAATTCTAATAAAATTTTATGTAAAAAAGGTAAAATGCAGGGATTCGAGCGTTTAAATTTAGGGGTTGTTAATGGGTACTGCTTAGCTTTAGCGTAAAACGAATGTGTATAACTGCGTTATTTTTTTCAAAATATAGAGCATAAAATAGATCACCTTAAAATTGTCAATGTGTCATTATGTATAGGGGTGTTTACAAATGTGTAGTGTATAAATGCAGAAGGTTCAAAATTATTAATAATTGAAAATTGTTTTTGGACGACCACAATGAATATGATAAAATGGAAAAAAGAGGGAAAAATGTTTGCACAGGAGGTAGTCGAATTATTTATACATTGATCCTTCTGTTGTACATATATGTAGGCGAAACGTGCGAAACAATTCAGGGCTGGTAATCCATGAAGTTGTATGAAGTATGGATCACCGAAATGGCCAAAGTAGGAGGGGGAAAAATAAAAGAAAAGGTGACCTCACTTCACTACGATATTTAATAAACGCAAATAGAACAATACTGTTTTTGGTAGCATAATAATGAAATATTTTTACCAATAGGTATATATATACACACTTGCTTCAGCGTCTGTGCATGTCAAATCGAAGATTCAAATTATGCTCTATATACATCTTTATGTGTGCACATAGAAAGCAACTATTTCAAATAAAAAATATTTGTAAACATATTTTTCTACTTAATTTTAATGGGTATATACACCGCTTTAGTTATTATGAACAAAACAGTGCTAATTCGTGTGTAGCATTATATACTTATATATTTTCCACATATATTTTTTATCATATATGGATACCATTGAATTATTTCTTAAAATTATACCACAGAAATTTTACACTTATATGTATATGTATAGGTGCATATATACATATGCAGTAAATACATACGAAATAAATAAATGTATATTCAAATTACAAATTAAAAAAATACTATACGTGAAATGTAAAACGGTAAAAAAAAAAAAAAATGACAGTAAATTGTCAATAATATTACAGTAAAATGATTAATAATAAGAATTATTATTAGTCCAGAGTGGAGAATGAGAAGAAAGCACAAAAAAAAAATGGGGGGGGAGGGAAAAAAAAATTATTTAAAAGTGTTCACTTTGATTATATAATAATTACGTATAATTCATTATTTGTACAAAAAATTAAAACACTAATGACAAATTACAGCAGGAGGTGCTAACAAAAACCAAAAAAAAAAAAAATTTTAAATACTTTTTTTGAAAATAAAATTGGGGAAAATGTAATTATATTATCACATACGTGTTTGCAGTATGGATATATACATAATATATGTACGCATATATTTTACAAACCCCTGGGAGTTGAAAGTAGTGCGGTCAAACTACTTGCTCGGTCAATGTGAAAACTTTTTATGAAATTGTCTTCTGCTAAGTTGACAAGTAAGCTTCAGGATTTGGATTAATATTATCTGCTCTGTGTTTTTTACTTATTTCGCTACATTTATTGTACTTGTACAGCACAAATATGATTGATAAAATCATGGTCAGAAATGCCGCTGCAATGTTGCCTGCACTAAGGGATGAAGCTAAAATGACAATTGTGCTTACTGCAGCTCCTATAATTGGCATAATAGCTTTAGCAGTATTCTTGTTATACTTTATCCAAAAAAGTTTCCCTTTTTTTTTTGTTCATAGTTATCATATTTATCAATTGTGTTTCGTATATATCATCGGCATTCTTAATCACTGAGAATAGCTTCGATAGTTTTGATTTTATTTTGGATTTATTGTTTTTGTTCTGTCTCATTTGTCTGTTCCATCTTGTTGATACTCTAATAAATTTGTTTCCACTGGAATTATAATCTTGTGATTTAACATCAAACTCAGCTTTATATTTTTCTTTTTCTTCTTTACTTTCGTCACATTCTGGCTGTTTTTCTTCCCTGTTGTATTCATAACTGTAGGCATGATTCTTATTTTGCGCAGAATGATAAGGTTTTTTAAGGGGTTTAAAAATTTTGAAAGAAAAAGTCGATTTGGTACAGTCGGCGTCCTGGATTGCTGGTTCGGGCGGTTTTATCAAATCGAATTCACTTACTAGAATGTTAAAATGTTTTTGAAATTCTTCATTCTCCAAAAATATATTAAATCGTTTTCTAAAAGCCTCATCTTGCATATATGCTTTTGTTCGCTTTTCAAATTCTTCATCATTTTCATTTAGTAAATCTATTATTTTTTCTTTAAAGAGTGCATATTTTAGGTCAAAAACGGACTCACTTTTACTTGTGCTTTTTCCTATTAGTATTCTTCCATTTCTTACGTTACATTTAATGCTAAAAATGGCCTCTGTTTTGAGTGATCTCTCACAGGAAGTTGTCTACAAATTGTGATGGAAAGCATTCAAAATTTTAAAATGTGTACATAACCTTTTAAATTAATAAAAAAAAAAATAATAATAAAAAGAAGAAGAAGAAAAAGAAGAAGAAAAAGAAGAAAAAAAGACAAAATTTAGCTTCAACATACACAATGAGCAAAGAAGTAGCACACGAATTAAGCAGATTAATTAGATTACATCGTTAGAGGAATTCCATGTTAACCATGTTAAGAGAGTAATTATAAAAATTGTATTAGGTACGAAAATTTTATATGTTCGCCTTTTCATTTAGAACCTCTTCAACGTTGACGATATTTTTGTATCAAGTGAAAAGATTAGCTAAATTAGGCTACGAAATGAAATATCTCGGACAATGTAATTCCATAGCTGCTCTTTTTATTTTATCCATAATATTTTTTGCTATGTTTTCTCTCTTATTCTTTCAAAATTGAAAATATTTCAAAACCTTTAATTATATTTAAAAACATAATTAAAGAATTTATTCAAGGAACATAAAATAAATGTATTATTAAATCAAAATATAATTGCAATGAATACGTGTTTTATGCAAACATAACCATAAAAACTGTTGTGCAATGCTATAGTAAAAATGAACTCAAAAAAATAAGCCTTATGGATTTGTAAAAAAGTTTATAAAGGAATAATAGTATAGGCACAGTGCAACGGGGCAACAAAATGATAATATTTTCAAAAAAAAAACAAATATTATATATATATGCGTATACATGCACAGCATATACTATGTTAATAAGCATATTTAGCAAAACCGACAAAGAGAACTAATTTCGTCAAAATAATAAACGGAAAATGTAAAAAAGAATTGCAAAGTATATTTATGAAAATTCAATTTGAAAAAAAATTTTAAAACTTCCAATGGGTTCACATTATACGAAGTATCTTCTGTAATTGCAAGAATGACGGATATTATTTATATAACTTTGCAAAATTAATTCGATACAATAAATAAAATAGCAAAGCGGGGAAAAAAATACACATATATTATATTTATTAATTAATTTATTTAGAAAAGGAATAATTCTAACATTTTTATATGTCATGTGTAGTAAAAAAAGCAGCGCATAAAAAAAAAAATTTGTATTTTTAAATCAGAACATGGAAAATAAATGTAAAGGATAAAAAATAAAATTTAGTTAAATAGTGTAATTTCTACTTTTTTCATATTATTATGCATAAGTTAATTTTTTTGTTAATCATTAAACGGAATTTACCATTATACAATATCATTGTTCTGTTATACGCAAGTAACAATTAATCAGTAAAATAATATAATAAGAAAGAAAGAGTATGTCAGCACAGTTAAGAAGAAAACTAAAAGTTGTGACAAGAAATGTTTATATTAAAGACTTGACGTAACTGAGGCTTCAAGTTGCCAGAAAGAAGTGGCAAATACGTAAAATAATTTTGAATAAGTACATAAAAAGGATAATATAATTCATAATTGTGCATTAATTACAATTCTTTTGTAGTAAAAATGACAATTGTGATGAGTATATGTGTACAGAAAAAAAACGGTAAAAAACGGTAAAAAACTAATGTTTATATAATAAAAATTGAAACCACCGCGTTATTTTTCCATATATGGATCAACACATTTTTTTTGTGTAGTTTTACGCTTGCCCTTCCAACATTATTAATTAGTATAAGCGCTGCATATTAGATTGATCGTAATTTTCCTAAGCGCGTTGAAATTACGAATATGTTATTTAAGGACTCGATGCAGTGATGAAAGTTAATGCGTGGTTTAAAAATATATTTCCACTTCGATTACATTTTCACCATTCTTTGCGCTGTCATAGTATGTAGTTGGAAAAGGTGACCTACGAATTTGTGGCATATGTATATATAACATGTCAGAAGAGTTTATCTCATGCTGCGCCATGTGTGATTTCGCTTGAAAAAATAATACTACACTAAGAAGCGTAGCAATGCTTTTTTAGTGAAAAAATGGAATCATTTATAATTGTATATCTAAAAGGTCTTTTCGTCATCATTAGTTCAATAAAAAAAAAAAAACATGATTTCATTATGTATAATTTGTTTAAGCGAATCATATTTGCTTTTATAATTTACGATTTCGTTAAATTGTTGAGTTCCTTTATAGCATTCTTCGGAAAGGGGCCTCACGAATAAGAGATTCTCATAGGAGACGTGTAAAAATTTTGATATTACTGCGGTTACCTGTATAAATAGTTCGTGTTACTTTTACATAACTTTTTTTTTACGGCAAATTTTACTGTTTCTTGTGTATTCGAATGTACATGTATTTACACCAGTTGTGCATTTTTCTCTTTCCTAAATGGAAAAACATTTAAAAATAACAATCTGAGTATTTAAGAAAAACTGGACACAAGTGCAATACGCGCTATTTTATACTATGTAGCACTAGCTATCCCTATTTTGTAATGTAGAAATAATAACGCGTTGGTAGACCATGTCTTCCGTTCAGCATAAGCAACCTTCTACCTTTCGTGCCACGCTGTGATGGAAGAAAACTTAAATACAAATGTAGGTGGATAATTAATAATATGCAAAGGGGCTAGCAGTAAATTACGCGCACCTTATTTCTTCAGAAAAATGTCAAAACGTGGTAGGAAAAATAAATAGTTTCCTTAAAACACGGCATTTAATTTTTATATGTATAGTGCCAAGAATGAACAGGACACGCAAATGTGTATTACAAATTACGCATTTACGAAATGAAACTAAAAATTGTTTTTATCTTTGGTTACTTTTTCCTTCCTCGTAGTAGCGGGACAAACCAACTTGGAAAAAAAGAAACCTCCAAATAAAACATAATATTTCGGTTAACTCATAAGTATGGATAAAATAAATTTCCCATTTAACTGGAATATCTTTAAAATTGTGATGTCTCTTACATGAAATTTTTACTATGCACGCCTGTCACATATGTGCGTTAAGTATACATACGCATCATATGAAGGGTGACTGCAGTGATATAGATGGTAATATAATATAATTCATAATTTACATATCTAAAAATGCATTAGGAAAAAATTATACGTATAAATAAAATAGATAATAAATCGCAAATCTCAAATCATAAATGATGGGTGGGTAAACTATATAAGAAACAAAACAATTAATTAAAACATTGCCGCAGTGTGAAAATTAAAACAAATAAACACGTTGGTAGATATCATAAAAATATGGATTAAATATAAAAAAAAGAAATACTGTAGAAAAGCGAACTTTACTATGATAACTGAATAAGATCGATCCATGAAATAGGCATAAAAGGTGAATATGCATTCTTGTAGGAAATTTATCCTAGGGGAAACATAAAATATGGTAGGATCTTTTTCCTAAGGCGAAATTTGAAAGGAGCGTAATTCACCCGCATTACGTCAATATTTCGATTATATAAGTAGCAATGCGTATGCCATTAAGTGTTTACGATCTAACAGTAATAATTTTTTCTGTAATAAATTTAATGATTAATAAAAAGAATTTTATCTTCGAGCAGCAGTCAGCTCACTACGTCGTTTCTTATTTACCCTGTCTTGGATGGAACATTTTTTGGAAACTATCACTGATTTATACAACATGTAAAACACAGTTATCAAATATGCTATGACTGACGACAAAAAAACTACAGGATGGTATAGTACCAAAGATCCAAGCACAAATAAGGCGCATGTCAGGAGTGGAGAAATAATATTAAAATACAATTTCAGTTTTCCCGATGTTCTTTTGGCGCGCGAACTAGTTCTATCATCATATGTTATCAACTTGATAAATTCTTGTTCGTACAATGCGTCCGAGTTTTTTAAAAATTTAGAAAGGGAAGAAAAAAAACCTTTTTTACTTTGTCTATGCTTTAACCCTCTATTTGGATCTCTTGATTTATATAATTCTTTGTCATGCATGTTCTCATATTTTGATGGGTGGCGTCCTTTTCTGTACGAATCAGTGTTTTTTAATTCACCACATTCTCTATCATAGGAATAATCGTATTTATCATCGTCACCTGAATCGGAATCGTCAAAGATATCAGTATCATAGAATGTTTCTTCACTGTCCCTATAATCATCGTCGTCGTCATCATCATAATAAAAATCATAGATATCATTATCTTCTTCGCTGCTATCATAATCATTATGGTACTTTAATGAATCAGAAACCTTTTTGTAAGATTCTCTAAGTTGCCTTGGATCTGAGTATCTCGGCACATCATCACTTTTCATTAAGGTGCTAATAAACTTATTGTCAATTTGGTGGTCACGTAATAGGGAAATTAATTTTCTTTTAAAATTGGCATCATCTTCTTTTACTAATTGTTTTATGCTTTCTCTTAGAGATGCATACTTCTGGTTCACATCTTGCTCTATATTTCCTCTCAGCAATCTGCTGGTTCGTATGTGTAATGAGCTGCTTGACTGTGTTCCCTGGCCAAAGGGTTTACCAGGGGAAATGCCCTGAAGAAGGGGGAAACATGTGGAACATTGAGAAGCATGATAAGAAGTATACGCATATATACATATATATTTACATATTTGTGAACGAATTTTTCCGCTTAAACTGCGCGAGCGAAACAGCAAAACGCCGTGCAGTTCTTAAATTTCATATGCGCATGCCTCGTACCTCATCAGGATAATACCATGTCAATATTAAAAGGGTAAAGGTGATAAAATTAAGGAAAAATTCGAATTTTTTGTTTTTTTCTTTCATAATGCATTTCTTTTAAGTTTGTAAAACATCAGTGTGGTATGGAAATTTTTTACAAATCATAATTTCATTGATGTACAATGCTCAAGTTGCCAAGGGTACAGTAGTATATTTTTATTTTTCACTTTTGTACTTTATAAATATAAAATATCACTGGCTTTTAAAATTAGCTAAAAATGCTTAAACTATTGAAGAGTACAAAATTTGAGAAAGTGTATTAAGATAAAAAGTTGGTTAAACATTTTTCGCATTAACAATTATGCATTTCTTGGAGAAAAAAAATTCTCAAAAATGTGCATTATATGTACATATATATATTCATGCATAGAGCGAATAATATATGCAATATGCAAGTATGCACAATAAGTACAGTGTATATAATAAATTGCTAGAAAACTTTATTCATGTAAAACGCAATAGCACTTTAACAACAATCGGAAGTTTGCATATCTGGCTATGCTCATGTACTGTTGGCTTGTAATTTTTTTTTTATCCTAATGCGAAAGGAATATAATTTAAATAAATTCCTGTTTATTACTTAACGTATTTTTTTTCATATAACGTGGTAAAAATTAATATCCCATTTGAATTAAAGCAATGCATAGGTTTGAAAACTATGATATATGCATGCATGCACTCTGAAAAATCGTTTATTAAATAATTTTTATGGCTAAAAAGGAGAATAATAAGTGAAAAAAAAATAAAAAATACAAGGATGTAAAGAAGGAAATAAATAATTAAGCGAAGAAATAAAGTTCACAACTGAAGAGGCGAAAAGGACGTAACACCAAATTTGTTTATGTATTTGCACGTGCGAAAATATTAATATATTGACATATGCAAAAATGTCTAGAAAAACATGTTCACGAGAACAGTACCACAAATAAATTTAATTTGATTCATCCTAATTTTCGTTCGTGTCATTATATTTATGTTACGAATTTATAAACAATTTTAATACACGTAACGATGATATGCGAAAAATGCCTTCTCACAATATTTTTATTTATTTGTAATGAAACTTTACTAAATCGAACGCGTTGCGCATTAAAAATATAATATATAAAACTTGTAATATGTATAATATGAAATGTTAAAACAAATTCGAAATTTATTTTGCATACAGTCATGTTGCATTGATGAGAAGAAAACGTAAAAACGCTATCAAATAAATAGTAGTAAGTTAAGAAAAATAGTTTTATTTCTTTAGCAATGATTTAAAAAAAATGTTGAGGGAGTTATAATTTTATAAAAATAAATGTGAATACAAAATTAACACTAACAAATAACCAAAAAAATGCATTAGAAAAATATAAAATTTAAGAATATTGGTATTACCACAAAGGATTGGTAATTTCTTTTGTGTAATGCTTTATTTCACCCTTTTAAATGCTATTCCTTAATTGTAATGTAAAAAAGTAATCATAAAATTGTGTATCGTTACACATAAAGGGAATACAATTTAGAATTAAAAAAGTAATACCTGTTAGTGAACTGCATTTTTTCTTTTTTAAAAAGTGTTCCCCTTATAGATTATTATTAAGTATAATTGAAAAGATAACTTATATGTGAAAAAAAAAAAAAGCCATTTTGCAAAAAAAAGTTGAAAGTTTAAAATTCGTATGGCCCAATATGTTCCAATTATTTTCGCATAAATAGGAATTATTTCATTGGATTATTATTTTTCATCAAGTTGATAATAAGTCCTGTTTTAAATGAAAAATTCAATGAATTTTTCAATTTTAGACTATTCTACATTAGTGGTATGAATTGATCTACACATGGTATAGTGTAACCTTCTTATTACTTATCAGAGATGAAAAAATTTGTCACATTTTTTGTAAATATTTAGGGCGGAAAATTTACTTCATTACATTAAATGAGTATTTTCCCCCTTGGATGTGAAGTAATAAAAATATAATTTTTTTTATTATGATATACTACTATAATGTTACACTTATTTAGTGATAAATAACAGCGTCTTAACAAATAAAAATTGAACACATTTGCACATGTAGTAACGTATCCGATTAACATATCGTTTGGGTAGTACTATATACACTCGTCTAGATCAATTCACGAATTCCCATTTAATGGTGTGCTTTTTGGGTGGCATACAACTATAAATAAATAAAAAGCACACCACTGAATTAGTTCAGGGTTTAGAAGAAATGTTAAGGCGAAGACTCTCATTAATTTTGTTAACATATGTTCCTGCTTCTTACTGTCATATGTTACATTTTATATTTATTAATAAAATTATTTTACTTAAAATATATTTGACGTTGTTAAAAGGGAATGTTATGCATTTAATCTAAATTATTTTTTTACTCTCAATTGCCTTTTATAATCACACTTGTGGAACGGATGCACAATATGTACTCACTTTCAATTCAATATGCAAACGTACCGTCTGTGCAAATAAATTGAAATTATGGGGCTTCTTACGTTTGGGGCAGTCGGGAATATTCCTTCTTATTTATGATTTCATCTTCTTTGATTTCAAATAAAACACATTTATTGGGCAGTAGGCGTGTCAAATTGAACAACTACAAAAATGGATCATACGGAATGGGTGAAATATTATTTGTAAACTATCATATTAATATTTTCTTTTTTAATCCTTAAAGATAGAAAAAACGATAACTATTCTTTTAATTATTTACGTTTAAATGTGAAATTCCTTCTCAATACTTTTATCTTAACAAATAAATATAACGAGTTTTTGTCTTAAGAAATAATAAAATTAGAATATTTTTATAAAAGCTTCTAAATGTTAAGGAGTAAATTATAAATTTTAATTTCTTTTTTTTTCCTTTTTTAATATATTAAAAATAAAATACTAAATACTTATAAAAGCAATAACTATATCCAAAGTAAAGGTTATTATTTATTATGATATTATATCGTAAAAGAAGATTTTATATAATATTAAAAAACAAGATATCCTTAATTAATTATTATAAATCATAAAATAATAAAGGTTTTTATTTGTTATATTCTAAAAAAAAAATTATTAATATTTTTTCTTAGTTGTGTCTTTTTATATGACGATTAAATATGTATAATACAATTCTCACGATATGAATACTCTAAAATTTAAAGAAATAATAATTTTTTCAAAAAAGCATTATTCTATTGTGTATTTTAATATATATGTAGTTCGGACTTTTCATAAATGATTTAAATGTTTTCAATAATTTTTGATATTATATTACTGAAGTAATAAACGATTATTAAATTAATTTTTACATTCCTTTTTTATGAAAATTTCAAATTTCCTTTTAATTATTTTCTAACAATATTATAAAATATTAAATTTACGCATTAATTACACTTTATATTGTAATAATAAATACTGAACTTTTATTATAAATTATAACACACATGAAATTAATTACTTTTCTGTTACATCTATAAATATATTTTCGTAAATATAAAAATACCTATAAATGTATTGAATAAGAAATTTCTAATTATTAATTTTATTTGCTATAAAATTATCTTTAAGATAGAAAAAAAAAAACATTTTTTATAAAGAGTAACAAACTAGTACTATTATTATGGAAGCACTATATCGCAGAGTTGTTCTATTAATATATATGTATAGCGTATATACGTTTTTTATTATATCTGCACTAAAGATACTATATCTATATAAAAAAACTAATATAAATGTATTTTATTTTAAATTAGATATATAAACAATTATTTTTATAACTTTGAATTACATATTTAATGTATATGTATGTAGATTAATAAAACCTTTTTCCATATATACAATATATACTTTATAATAAATTATATAATAATATTTTAATTAAATCCTTTTAAAGACATTTCCTTA
>NW_004193320.1:0-4562 GCF_000321355.1 Plasmodium cynomolgi strain B
ATACTTTGTACATAGATGCTTGTTGTACATTTTGTTAGTGCTGTCACTATAAGAAATTTTTTACGTGCGCGCACATGTAAACTAATAATTATGATTATTCCAGAAAATGTTATAACACTTTTGAGTATCAGCCTATTTCCAGCTTTCAACCACTCACATATATTTCATTGATTAGAAGACATTTGGCTCTTCCTATTACATAAACAATGGTTTACATTTTGAATACCTCAATGTGCTCAAGTGCCCATTTGTTTGGTATTATAATCGTTTCTGTTGCAATTGCGTGTATTTATTTAATTTACGCATTAAGGCACATTGGAGGTCGTTTTATAAGCATAAATTGTGCATTAAAACAAATGTAGAATAATTAATTATGCAATATAAGGATTTATATGTTTATTTTTGTCTTATTAGTTGGTATTTTAGACAGAACTATATTTGTAAGGGACGTGATAATACCAAATCTAAAAAAACGTGACAGTGTCATCATGTTGTGTTAGTGATGTAAAGGATAAAACTGGATTTATATATTATTATCATAGAATGTAAAAGATTTGTTTCAGAATTGTTTTTTTATTATTCTTACAAAATATAGCATTATTACTTAAAATGTTGAAATAGCGTTGTTAGTGAAAGAATTGTAATGTACAAAAACAAAGATCAAATGCCTAATATGTAAAATATATTTCTTTACAAAGCTATTGATAATATATCATTAATGTATAAACAAATGGGAATATGTATAAATTACTTTATACTAATTTGAATTCATAAAAATGAGTTAATTTAAACGCGTAACTTATTAAACCTTATTGTTATGTTAGAATCTAAAAGAGGAAATTTGACATTTTTTTATGTGTCAATTTTAATTATATTTTATATTCATTTTTAATGTTTATGTATTGCAAATAATTATATTTATTTATTCGATTTTTATAAATATTTATAATAGCTTTAATAAAAAAATTTACACATTATTTCACTATTGTAGTAAATTCATAGGACATTGAAAAATATGTCGGTTCCTCTTATTAAAATGAAAAAACGGAAATTAGCAGCTATGTAAATCCTAAAATAAAGGGAAACATTGAAATAAAACTATTGTAATTAATTTTTTTTCTTGATAAGTAAATATTTTGAATATAAAATAGTATAATTTATTTTTCATACTTTACGTATTAATGATTTGAAGTATATTTAATATTAGCTTTTTTAAAATATTAATTTGAAATAAAGAACTCGAGAAGGCTAAAAAAACTGTTCTATATATTAATACGGCACATTAAAAAATCCTATCAGGGGAATAATTAAAAATTTACAATTTTTAAGTTGAGAAAAAATATGTTTATGAACAAAGAACATTTATTGTTTCTTATGAAAAGTAGTACTAATTTTAAATTGTTATTTCAAAATGATTTATGAGCTGTAAAATTATATTTAATAACAAAGTAGGATGTGTTTTTAGAAAAAAAAAAAATATATAGTTTTTTATTTTTGGTAAATAGTATTATTTATATATTAAAGTTATAGAATATAGGTATTATTAAGAATAATAAATACTACGTTTTACCGGTAGCATTCTATTTTAAATTAAAACTTTTCTCTTTTATAATGTGTGGTGATATATTTCAATTTATACTAACATACTACGAAAAACTATGGAGAAAGAGCTAATATAAAAGTAGCTTGTGCTAACAAATGTTAGTATATTTAGTCTAATTTACTTAAAATATGAATAATATACGTATGAACGATGCTGTTTGATTTTACACATATATATTCTTACATTCTCACGAAATTGTCAATGTCTTTTATTAGCAATTCTCATGAAAATGACATCTTTAAGTGATGAAGAACTGGTATACTTTCAAATTTTATTTAAAGGATTTCTAATAAATAATTACTTTTTACATTTTGTATCTGTATCTGTATATTAAAAATTCGTATTTTAAAGGTATATATATATATATATAATTTTTTGACTCCTTTTAATTTTAAGAAACCTGTTTTAGGAAATACTATATCTTATCAAATATATAAAAAAATTTGATGAAGAAGATGTTGCCAATGAATATACAAGCCACTGTGGTGATTTCAAATCAATAATAAACTTAGAAAATGAAGAAATTACAACATATTGTAAAAAGATTGCAAAAATTTAGACAAATTACATGTATTAGCTGAAAAAGTAAATTATCGAGACAGGTGTTTACATTACAAATACTGGTTATACAATGAAATATTTAAATTTGTTAAGCCAAAAAATAAAAATGTCGAGGAAGTTATTGCATATTTTCTCGAGTTACAGAAACATGTTTCTAAAAAATTAAAAAGTACCACTGTCTCTTTGATCTTTATCGCAAAAATTTAGATGAATTGAATCAATTTAATGAAGAAAAATATTTGTATGAATATTTTAAATATTATGATAATATTAAAAATAACATTTCTTCGGATAATAGTGAAAAGGAAAAATATAATAATTATCTCACCTATATTAAGAAAATATATAAAAACATAAAGATGATTACTGTTGTGATTATTATGGTTTGCTTGATAATTGTTATCATTATTTCATATGCGATCGAGATTATAATCCGGATAAACTTTTGTGCAAATTAAAGGGTGACAGTTCTGAATCTAAATGTGATTCAGAGTTTGAAATTCTATCAGAAAGCGAAAAACAAAGAAGGGAATTTGAAGATTCAAAATTTAAAGAGATAAAACCATATTATTTCAGTTGTAAGGAAATAAAAAGCGATGAAGACGTTCCATTTTTATCGTGCTTTGTATTACGAAAAGGGCCTAGATACTCAGATCAAGTGACTAAAAAAGCATCTCCGGAATCCCTAGATACAACTAAGGGTTACATAACGCGAGCTATCAAGAAAATTAAAAATGGTCAATGTTCAGAAAAACCTAATAATAATAATAATGATAACTTTACCAATTTTAATTGTACATCTACATCATCTAGCCAACCACGTGAAAACGAATCTGATTTAAAGGACGAACAAGAATCAAATAAGCAGAATGTTCAATTAGAGGATACTTTTTCATCTTCTCAAGAAGGTTCAAAGTTAGATTTTAGATGGACGATAGATGAAAATTATCTGGGGTGTTCAAATAACCCATCAGATAGGATTAGAACCAGACTTTGCAAACACATTTCACATTTGCGAAACAAAGGGGAAATTGGAAAACAACACCCTCTTCAGGCAACACAACAGGATGTTAAAAAGACATCACCTCCTGAATCGTTAAAAGTGTCAATAAAATCAAATAACTTTTCATGTTATCCACAAGAATCAGAAATTTGTAAGGATTTCTTAAAATCTTTTATATCAGAATCAAATGAAGGAATAACATTAATGGAGAGCGCTGATTTAAAAAAAGGTGTAGAGTTACAAAAGGATGCTGAAAGCACAAGTGTTACGGAAAATTTACATAATACACTGCCTGATTCCACAGATCATATACCTGAAATATTAGAAGAAAATTATTCTATACTAAAAAACATAAAGTTTCGTATGTCGGTCGTAGCTTCATTGATAATTGGAGCATTAATAACCTTTTTTATTTACTATAAAGTAAGAGTATATTCTTTTTAAAAATATAAATAAACCAAGCACGTTATTATATTTCGATTCTTTAAACAATGAAATAATAAAATAGTTATTTTAATTGCCTATATATTATATATTTTTTTAATTCAGTTTACTGGTCTTGGAAGATGGATTAGAATGAAAATATGTGGGAAAAAGGAAATGAATGCTAATTTTAATAATAATGTAAGGATGGAGTTGGAAATGAACCCACCGGAAGATCTGCACACTAATTTTAAAGAAAAAAGAGGACGTATATCTTATGCTCCTATGTAAGATTCCTATACCTAATATTACAAAAGACATGGGTAAAATTAAAAAAAACAGATGTTATACGTAACATTTCTATTTTTTTGCATACTATACAAATGAACAAATTAAAATATTTTAAATTATTAATATGAAGTTTTGTATCTTGAGTAATATAAATATATATGAATTAATTGATCCCACTATATTGAAATAATCTTTTAATTTTTTTTTTACTGTATATTTATTATATATAATCATTAAAACGCTCTTAATTTAATATTTTTAGTTAGTAAAATTAATAATCAATATATAAATTGCTTTGTATGTATTGTAACATGGACGAATACCAAGTGTTCTCATGTTGAATTAATAATAAATTGAGATAATAACGTGGAACATTTTGGAGTGTTTAAGACATAGACTGACTTTGATCCCATAAATTTCACTTAGATAATCATCTTTATGAAAATACATAATTTTGAAATAATCAAAAATTTATATATTTATCGATCGTTATATTTATATTTTATATATAAAGCTCCTTAATTCATCTATATTGTTATATTGGTAATGTGTATGATTCTTTTTTAATTCCTATGAGATGATTAATTACATAATTTGAAGTTAAATTTTAAATATTATAAAGAATGTATGAGATATACAAATGAATATCGCATTCATATTATGCTAATTAATAATTATTAT
>NW_004193320.1:4822-9059 GCF_000321355.1 Plasmodium cynomolgi strain B
TATATCAAGTAAAGAAAAAAGTACATTTTTTAAAAACACATAACAAATATATAATTTAATAAAATATATTTAATTATTATAATATTATGTTATTGATGCAATATCTATTATTTTTACTAAACTTTTTCATTAATGTGATCACATTTAGAATATAATAAATATGTGATCATCATTTTTTGAAATATTACCACTGAGTTCGTATATAATATATTTTTTTTGGATCTTGTATGTATACATTTTAATTATCGTATATCTATCCTCTACATAATAATTATTTTATCATATAATTAAGTTAGGAAATTAAAATAACTGATAAACTCAGTCTTCTTATTTTGTAAAATATGATAATTTATTATAAATATGATATTACTAGCTTATCAAAATTTACATTTTTTATTTGGTTTAATACCTTTGTAAAGAAAAAAATAATTAAATCCTGACGAATTATTTAAAGGTGCGATGTATTAACTCCTAATATTTATGTTTATTTCATTTTGTTTTTTTTTCATCACAATTTATAGAAATTAGGAAATCACATTATTTATTTATTTTTGTATATATATCTTTTGTTTAGTTTTATATTTTTTCCTATTTAATAATTCTATATATATGATTTTAGTTCTTATAGCGAATGTCATTAGCGGATATGTACGTACAATTGCATTTTATTATCTTAATTATGTTTTTGTATTATGTTTATTATATACTAGCAGTATAAAATTTTTTATACACTTTGTCAACCTTTGACAAATGAATTTAAATTACCTTTTATATCTGACGAAAAAACAATAGTAATAATAATACGAAATAAATGATGAAGTAGGCGTTACAGAAGGATACATTGTAGTTATTAATCTGTTTCTCATGCATTTACCGTATAAGATATATATAACAAATGAAGATTGGCATTTCATGTAAATAGGTAATTTGATATCACAGAGAAAAAAAGAATTGCAATAGAAGAATTTATATGTATTATTAAAGAAATTTAGCTCACACTAATAAAAATTTTCATTCTACATGCGTTTTTTTAGTTGCAATATATACTATAACTTGTTTAATATATTCAATATGAATCGGAAAAATTTTCGTATCTTATTATACGTAATTAAGTTATATTAAAATTACTAATCCATAGCTTAATAGTAATTTATATTCAGTATCTCTTTAGATCATTCTAAACTCTAAGCCATGCATTTCAATAATATATTACATATTCACAATAGTTATAACGACGTAAATATATTATTATTTTACAGCTTATGTATATTTCCAAGTAAACGATTTTCGATAAATAAACTAATAATGCTATTTATCATTAATGTAATATAAAAAATTCAAAATTAATTTTTGTGTTACATTGTTTTTTGTGAGAATATTAAGATAATCAAGTTGTGTTGTATATTATTGTCTATGTTATACTGGTTGATATAAAATATAATATGTGTTTTATTTTTGTTATCGTATCTTTTAAACAAATAAAAAATTCTTACATACGAAAAAAATTCACATTGTTTAAAGCATAATAAAGCAAAATCATAGAATTAATTTTGTTATTTAATATATAAAAATTAAAATATAGAAATATGAATAAAACTTTTAAGAGACGCATTCATATATTTTATATAATATGTTGTACGTTTGTTTTATTTATTATGCATTTTTGACATATATATTATATGCACATTTATGCATGTGTTTATATTTATCGTCTTTGTGATATCTAAGATAACATGTGATGTTCATGTGTTTTGATAAGCAATACGTATTCTCTCTTTTTTAGAACTTTCGTTCACATAATTTACTTCTTTTTGCAGGAATTTTTGATGATTTGATTCATTGTAGTTATGTGTAATTTTTTGTTCTTTATTCAGTTGCTTCACATTAAAGAGTCGTCCAATAGGTGAAAAACTAATATTTAGATAAAAAAATAAATGATGTAAATATTTTACAATTATTAATATACGAGAAATATATAACATAAATAGTAATATTATTTATTTATATTTCAAATATATATTCTATTTACTTTATATAAAATGAAGAATATGAGAAATATCCCCAATAAAGAAAAAGCCCCAAATGTGAAGGTATAGAAAGGATCCGATATTAAATTTATATTTTGCTTGAATGAAGACATTTTAGATTGTAATATAACTGTATAATCTATGGGAACTGGAGTAGTTACTCTTTTGAATATTTTTATCTGTTGATATCTCTTGACAATTTAATTTTAAATAGAGATTATATGGGTTATAATATTCTTCACAATTAAAATAGGCTATGCAGCCATTCCAGTATGCATTATTATAAAAATATGTACAGCAACTATGAACATATTTTTCATATAATGAATTGATATAAGTAATGTATTTGCAATAGTCAGTTTTTTGCTATTACCAGAAGGAAGTTCACCTATTTTACTGTAGTTCCTAAAATAGTCGTGTAAATCTTTCTCTTCCTTCCATTTATCTAAATCGTTATTTATATAATAAGTACATTTTTTCTTTTGGTAATTTATCATTAATATCAAACAATAAATTATTAATTATATTAAGTAGATTTATCTTTTCTTTATTATCTGAAATACTTTTTAAAGTTTGCATTATTATATTATATGTCCAGTAATTCATATATGAACATCGTTCTCTGTGGTTCGCACTTATGCTTGTCATACTAGATAATTTTTCTAAATTAGCTGCAAGTTCTGTACAAATTTTTGTAATAATGTCTTTATTTTTATTTTCCAGATGGATAATTTTATCATAATATTTAACACAAATAGATCGTCCATTAGTATGTTTATAGAATTCATTATATTTTTTGTATTCAAGAAAGTCTTTTAAAATATTTTCCTAAAAATTAAATAGACAAAAAGAATATTAAGTAAACATTAGTAATTGTTTCCAAAAAGTACCTTACTCCATGTAATATTTTACAGGAAGTACTAAGATATAAGGTTATATAAATGAATTATGTAAAAGATTGTAATATACATGTGTATTGTTTATTCCAGGAGTCCTATCTAAGGTATCCGTTACAAATGAATTGCATGCATCTTCTAATTTTTTCTTAGCTATTTCTGTTTCTAATACTGGTAATGGATCTACCTCTATCTTTTTAAAAAAAGCTAACTTATATTTGGCAATTTTATATAAAACACTAAATTTCCGGAGCGCCTTATAAAAATTATAATTAATTTTTTGGTGATATAATTTTATAACCTCCGCAAAAATTTTAATACATATTTTTGCATTATTTGTATAGTAAGATTTCTCATCTAATTGAACATCTTCTGTAGTTTCTAATTTAATATAGTTGGTATATAAATTATTCAACATATCCAATTTATCATAATGTTCTTCTGGAATTTTATATATTTTGTTTTTTATTATATTACTTGTATCAATAGTATTACAAATATTATTTAAACTACTATATATACTTTCTTCGTCTGTTAATTTTTTATCAATACTTCTTAATTTATTATTAAACCAGAAGTTCAAGTACGCTGCATGTTTATTACTGGTATTACCATTCTTATCCATATTTGGGGGATATAATACATTATATAAATTTATAAATTCTTTACACAAATTATTCAGTTTTTCATTATATCCATTAATTGTCCATTTAACGGTATCACATCTTTTATTGGAATTATTTGAACCTACTTCTATATTATCATTATTTTCATAATCATGATTAGTCTTTATACGGTAGAATATGTCATACTAAGAAAAATAAAGTTAAAATATATACATATTATATTAATGAAAGAAATTAATAATATATCATCTATTCTGTTATAATATTAAAATAGGATTTTTACAAAAAAAAAATTTTTACCATATTATTTTCTTCCTTTTGATCCGTCATTATATTTTCATTTGATGTTTCAAGTAATATAATATAGTTTCCGATAGTTCACAGACAATATCTATAGAATACAAAAGGCTACATCAATTATATTAAAAAATGATTACTTATTTTCATTTTAATAAAAAATATAATGATTAATTCATGCATAGGTTTTATTTAAGAACTATTAATTAATTAATAATTAGTATTATACATATATAGAAAACATTCTTAATTATAAAAAACCATAATTAATTTTATATTTCAAGGTTAAGGGGAAAATATATAATATATAACATCCCCATTTAGAATTTAACCTTTACATATGTTATTTAATTAGATTTGTATTAATATAACGGATGTATTATTTGAATCT
>NW_004193320.1:10779-20838 GCF_000321355.1 Plasmodium cynomolgi strain B
ATTGTGATTATGTTTCTTAAGTATTATAATGTATATGAGTATCTCATATAATTTATTTTGATGGGCAAAAGAAATTTTCTAAAACAAGCATGCGTTTATATATTTGTAAATAGTTTATCTGTAAAATACCAATTTTTAATTGTTTATTTTTTATTTATGTAAAAATTTTGATAGTAAAATAAAACATATAAACGAATAATTAGTATAGCTCAATTTTTTACATATTATGTTTCAATATTTGGTTAAGATGAGTTACATAGAAAGGAATGTCTTATATAATTATTAAAATATAATCTTACATTTTTTCGAGAATTCATATATCTGCAAAATAGGGGAAATTATAATTAAACTCAATTTTTGTGAAATATAAAAAGTTCAAATGCATATCAACTATGATTTTATTGAGAAATTATTATACAATAAAGATATATTATAAAAAAATAAAATGAAAATACATGTAGAGATAATTGCTTTTGCTGCCTTTATTCATAATGAATAATTTTATGCAAACTTCATTTTAGTACATTTATTTAGAATAAAGTAAGAGAGAAAGAATAGTGAAATATCAAATAAAAGGTGAATTAATTTAGTAGGAATAATTCGTTTACTTTTTGTCGTTTAGTTTTTAATAAAACTCAGCTACCCTTTTTTTTATAGTTATATTTTGTCGTTACAATACCTATACATTGTACCAAAGGTTGTAAGAATAATAGTGATGCATAAAAAGTGAAATAATAATAAAAGTGCAAATAACAACTGCGTAATATAATTTGTTATATAAAACACACATATTGTAGTATTATAAGCTTTTTGTGGATGTTTTTCCTATATCGTACATTTAAATTTGTTCATATAATATACATTACAATTTATTAAATTTTTAATAATGGAAATATAATAATGTTATATTTTTTAGAATATTTCAAAAAATATAGGTTAAACGTAATAGGAAACATGTAATATAAGTGGTCATGTATATTATTTTATATTTGTTCTTAAAATAAATATTCAAAACATTCTGATTAACATTTATTGCAAATAAGTATATGAAAAAATCATTAAAAAAAATTCATATTTATGCTTATTTAACTGTTTAATAATCGTGTAAATTAATTAATTCTAATACTACTGTTGGGAATATAAGAAGAACATAAAATGAACAAGCGAAATTAGAATAGAAATAAATATAATAGAAATTATTTCAATAAATTCTTTCCTATTTTTTTATTGCTATATAAAACTAATGCTATATTGGTAAATACCGGCTGCACATGTTTTAGTTGAAAATATGTAAATGATAATTATAATACTAATTTATATCAAATAAAAAATATTTAGAAATAATTTTTTTATTGAATTTTATTAAAATTTTATTAGTTTATTTTACCAAATAAACGCAATATGTGTTCTTTTACCAGGTATATTTTACATCTAATTCATTTTAAAATGTCAATGGAAAAATAAGGTTGCGGGCATTTCCATTTAATTAAAACAAAATCATATTCATTATAAAATTCGGAAAAGTAAAAATCAAAAAAATTACTTTAAAAATAGTTAATGATTAAAAAAAAGTAATCTTTATAAATATGTACGTTATCCTTTTTCAGGGGGAAGTAATTAGACTTGTCTAATCGTCATTGTTTTCATGTTTCATAAATTGTAATGTGTGCATACATTTGCGCATATTATATGTTGTACGCAATTTACGAAGAAGAACGATCAATCTGTATTTTTACCATATATAATTCATCATCAATTATAGGTGTATATATTGAGAGAATAATAATTTTTAAGGGGGAAAGAGCAAAATGTACTTGCGTGTGTAGCACAAGAAAATTGAAAAATTAGTAAACAGGTTAATGCAAGTTTAGACTATGAAGGATCATTCTGAAATATGCAGATGAAAAATATTGAAAAAATATTGCATAATTCTATAAATACATTATATTATTACAAAAAATGATAAACTATAAAAAGTAAGATGAATTCCTTTTTTTAACAGCACTATTAAATATTTTGATAGGATGCAGTGGACAGAAAATATAAAATAGGAATATATAAAACTACTTACAGTAGGTATTAATGTGCAAAATTAGATAAATCGTTTAAAAAGTACTCCTTAACAACACACGTAAAAAAGGGACAATAATCAAAGAACAAACCGTCCCACTAATTATTGGTTAAATTTGAGGTTTATAAATAAGTCAGTTCACTTAAATTTTTTAAACTATCTTTTTCAGAACATTAATTTTTATTTCTTTTCCTCTACTTTTGATTGGTGTGTAGTAAATACTGTAATATCATGAAGTGTGTAAGATATTATTTATTTGGTTTTCTGTTTATACATTTTTTGTATCGTAAAATAAGTGAATGTAAAGGGGAAGTAACACTATTCTGTTGAAAGTACATTTTTATTAATGACATATAATTCTCGTAATACTATTCAAGTAACTTTTTATTTTCTGGAAAAAATGTATAATTTTTATTAAAGAAAATTGTAAAATAAGCTAGATTTTTCTTTTTTCTATTAGATGAATATATAAGATTATATGAATATTTTAAATTTAATTCATATATTAAGGGTTATATATTATCGACTATATACACATGGTGTAATTTATAATAATAATATAAAAACCATGGGATATAATTACTTTGATAATTAAAATAAGAACCGTATGATTACTCCTAAAAAAATTATACACTTTATCTGTACATTTTTTTTGTTACAAAATACAATTTTCTTCGCTAAGATTAAAGAAAAAAATGTGATTTAAACATTTTTACATTTTTTCAAGACTTATATTGAAAAAAAGGTAAATATAAATATGCATGATAAAAATGAAAACGTTTTGTTTTATTTGGATTAAAATTCTTATTCGACTTTTTTATGTATGCATTATTAGAGTGGTTCGATATATAATTACGTATATTTATTGTTCTCTATATATTGTATTCACGAATGTTATTATATTATTTCAGCGATAGTATCGTTTAAAAATGGTAAGAATTATGTCGTATACCTTTACTATGCTACTAATTTATATGAAACTGTGTCATTTATGCTGTAAAGCTTAAGAAATATAATACATTTACGTGAATAAATGTGTGAATAAAAAATTTGAAAATAATTAGCGATCTTATAAAAAATATAAGACATTATTATATGTATATTATGTAAATGTATTTTTAAGAAAAATTATGATTCCATGTTATTATAGGTTATGTACTTAACACTGTCTCATCCCTTTTTATTTACCTTTAAAATTTAGAATAAACTTTTTGAAAAATATTTTTTGGTATTTTATCGGCAGGATTTTTTCTTTTACTTGTGTGTTTTTAATAATGTCAAAACAAAAAAATCTGTGCATTATATAATAACAATTAACGTTTAGATTGATAATAATGTTTACTGATTGCTCCAAGGGGAAAATGTGAAATGAAGGAAAAAGGGAACAAGTTTTTAATTATATAATAAAGTAGAGAAAAAAAAAAAATGTAACACATTCATGATTAATATCTTTTGATAATAAATTTATTTGTGATAATAGTTGATCGTTCTTAACTCTATTTGTTTCCTAATTCATAGAGTGCATTAAGTTTTTAAATAATTCTTAAATTATAAATGTGTTCACTTTAAGACGTTGCAATAACCGCTACTAGTTATAAGTAATAAAACAAAGACAATAGAACTGTAGAAAATTCTCCCGTTTTGAATTCCCAAACTAATTTACTAATGAACAATAATACGCATTGTTCTTATGCAAAGTAGTGTTATATATACAAACATTTAAAAAAGCATAAAAAAATATTATATAAATTTAAGAGAAATTACACGACACGTTAACAAAATTTTAAAATAATTATTATACGTCATTAGTACGTCTTTGTTCCATATTTATAAATAATAGGTTTGCAAAGTAATAGTGTTCCACAGAACATAATATTTTAGGATAACACAATGACATATATTTGTTAATACCCCTTTTTGTTTTAAAACAAAAACGTATTTATTTGCTTGATATGAACACCACAGTAATGAAGCTTGAAAGCATTGGTAAAAGAACAATTCTTATAGGTATATATTTATTTATAATCTAAATTTTAATTACAGAAAAACTTAAAACAGGTAATTTGAGTAATAACACATTTTGTGAACAGATATTTACACACGTTATATGTCCATAATTTCCCCATATTTGATGATTTCAAACAAAAATGGCTGAAATAACTGAAGACGAATTGGTATATTTTGTTTTTTATTAAACGTATTATTTATGGAGCATCATTCATATAGCATGAACTTATTAAAGACAGAGAAAGACACCTCCCAGTAAACAAGAATTTAAATATCTTAAAATAGTTTATTTTTTTCGTAATCTTCAGGAATATCTATTAAAAGATTTTCCTTCCCACAAGAACTACGAAAAATTAAATAATAGAATTCAACATGATTCGAGGTTTGCTAGCCACTGTAATAACATGAAAATGTTTAATTACCAAAACTATGAGATGAAGAAGCTTTGCAAACGAATTGCTTGGAATCTTCACAATTTATCTATTATCCTTAGGAACGAAGAACCTAAGGTTAGTTGTTCATATTTTAAACATTGGATATATAATGAAATAAGGAAACTGTTGATTACTGGATATAATTTTGAAAAAGATGAAGAGTGCTGTTTATAAGTTACTCGATTTATGATATTAATCGGAGTTTAGAAAGAAATATCTGTTATTATGGTTTCTATAACAATTATGATTTTCATGAATGGAAGAAATGAAAGATCTGCATAATTATTTTAAAAACTATACGATTTTTAAAACAAAAATTGTTTGCGATTATGATAAATGCAATCTTTATAGCAAATATATTAAGTATATTCTTAGAATATATGATACCCATAAATACGAATGTTGTAATCCTAATTTGGCCGAAGGATAGTGATTGTCCTAAATATTTTAAGTGCCATAAATATTGCAATTCACAGAGTCTCTCATCATTATTGAGATGTAATGATGCTTCATTAGGTCCAAATGTGCGAGAAAAGGTACCCGAAGAACCAAAATTACAAGACAAAGATCCTTAGAGTTTTAGATCGAAAAAATTCAGAATCGAAGTGGCTCTTTTCAAGATATAGAAGTGCGTCAAATAAGGGAAAATGGATTTCAAAATCCTGGTATACCTGAAATAACGCGAGTAAAGGGTTCACAATTTCCCACACGAGCAGCTCTCCGGAGATGACTGAATACTTCTTGTTCTGAAATAGATGGTTCAGAAGGCAACTTAGGTAGTAGGAATTGCAGATTTAGAAAAACTGCTAAAGCGCCATATCATGAAGATTTGAGAGAAGGCATTAGAAAGTAAGTTGATTATACACCAGCAGTAACTGAGAGTAGTTACCTTCAGTACACGAAACAAGAAGATGAATAAGTAAACACTGAAGCAGGGATTTATTACTAATTAACACCTAACCCATATAGAGAATTAGAAACATCAAACTATTCTTACAAACTGCACCAGAATCCCTTAGAAACGGAAGATAGAGATACCTTTTCAGCATACACAGGTTAAAGTAGAAGTTATACTGAAATGTCCGAATATGAAGGAGACGAGTACACAACTTCAGGATGGTTTAGTTCTTATTTCTCTAGTATGCTCGAATCATTAAAAAACAATATTTACAGCGTTTCCATTGTTTCTGTAGCATCTGTGGGATTCTTGTATTTTTTATATAATTATTTTAAGGTAATTAAAAAAATATCTTTTACTATATAAAAAATTTATCTTCATAAAATATTTATTATTATAAAATTAGTGTAATTTACATGGCGTTATTATTTTCATTTTTATAAAAAACGTCTTTCTATCATTTAATATAATTCGCCAAATTTGTCTTAAATATTAAACGAAATGTTATATTTTTCTATGTTTAATAATCGTATTAACATTTATGATAATTATCCACATTTAAACACATTTTGAAATTCCTTTTGACATTTATTCCCATAATTTCGTCTTCTCCCCTGGAATCCCATATTTTGACGATAAATCATTTAACGTTTTTAATTAAATATCCACCATACTATTACATTCTTCCTTAAATAATTGTCATAGTGATCAACTGTAATATTTACCTCAGAATTAGATGATAAAATTGAAAATAAATTATTTTTCAAACATATTTCGAAGATAGATAGTTCTACATTTTCAGAATTATATTTTTTATGAGATACGTGCGGTACATCGGTAGTAAATCACAGGTATTTGTTATATTTCTTTAAATTAATTTCTGAATCGGATCATACAAGAGCGGAGGTAACTGAGCTAGTTGTCTTGGAAAAGTAGTCTATTCTGATATTATTAACCCAGTTTTATTTGTCATTCTAAGTGTATGCTTTAATTATAGATAAAGAATTAAATTATGTTAAGCGAAGTGATATGTAACATTATGTAATATGCATATTTTTGTATCCATAAAAATATTTTAATTGAGAGCATTTAAAAATGATTTTACCAATTGCACATCATTTAGAAGAGCGAATAATAATGCTCATCTTTTGACATGTTAAACACCTTTAAATTATTTATATAGACAAATTTATAATGACAATGCTAATATTAAATTGATAAAAATTTTTAAAATAAAAGAATTAATTTAACATATTTTTTGAGAAAAAACAATTAGAGTCATATAAGGTAGCATATGTATGCGTAATTAAATAAGAAATATGAGCTGCATAAAATGAATACCATTAATATTTTAAAAATTTGCACTTTTTTTCTACTCATTTTATCCCAATACTTCAAGTAGTACTATGCTTTTAAATTACAAATTTGTTAATGCAGCTTTAGAGGAAAAAATCAATTATTAACGTTAAAGTAAAGAATCCAAAAATGTTTATTATGTTTTTATTTTATGTTAAAAAAGTAATATTAAATATACGAAGGATTGCACACAATTCGGTTGAATTTAAAGATACATATATACTGTTGGAAAATCTTTTTAATATATAAAATGTTAGAGACATTCAAAGAACATGTAACATTTATAAATTGTAGACAAATACATCACTATGTATCGATTTATTCTAATAAACTTAGAGCAATTTAATTTTGGCATATATATTTTTTATTACTGGAAATCTTTACACACATCATGCTATCATTGATACGTTCATTTGGTATCAAAAATGAAATTAAAAAAATTACTATAATGAAATATTAGTTTGCATTTATATAATGTTTAACGAAATATATGACTTATCAGTATTTTATTATTCACATAATCACGTTTGCCAATATTGAAAAGGACTATATGCAAATGAGATATTATTTTCTTCTGTTGCAAAAGGAGATTCTAATAGTAGTACCCTCTCTATTTTTTCTTTCATGTTTTTTTGTTTGCTTCTGTTTTTCTTCGTAAAAAGCATTCATAAGAAAGTGTACTATGAAAAAAAAAAGCGTGAGATAATTAATCGTTATAAACGATCAAAATATGAGTGATTCTTTTATTGAAATATATTTGAGCTTGCTTGAGTAAGGAGTGTAATCAACAACATAATTCCTGTGTGTTAAAGCCAGTGTAGCACATTTTTTATATTTTATTTCGAGTTATCGCCTGTAGATTTACCAATAAGTGGTTCATTAACAGATGCTTCAACGAAAGCCTGACTGAAATAATTTCCCCCACCAGCTCTATCATCAGTAAGTGTGCTGTAAAGAGGACTACTACCAAAATCTAGAATACGATAAACGAAATTAACAGCAACTGCAATACCAGAATTTCTATCGCCACGATTTATAGCGGCACCATCTTCACCGTCTGAAACTTTTCATCAAGATTCCCAGCGCCAGGAATTTTGCTATCGAGGGATCTGATATCACTATCTTGACCTGCAGAAGTTGTGCTCCTTAACTCTTGTGCACCAAGAGCACTCCCACTTATATAATGGGGACAATGTTGATCATTCTCAAGGCTAACTGCTTCTGAATCTTTTTCTTCAGCTATAGTATTTTCACTAGATTCACTTCCAGGGTTAACTTGTAGCGAAGAATCATTTGAACTGTTATTTAATTCACTAAGCAACGAATGCTGTGAAGAAGATGAAGGTTGTTTTGGAATAGATACATGTCCAGTTGTATTAAAAGGATGAATACCTTTGGGGTAAGAAGCTTCAGGGTTGAACCACAACAGGGTCATTAGTAATGGATACATTCATCTGGTGATCTAAAATTGTGTTTGCTTTTGTTGACCCCCCTTCCTTTTCATGCGGATGTTTTATATTTAAGTCTTCTTTCCTTGCTGGTACATTGGTTCTAGATGATTGGGGATTTAACATCTGTTGTACTTTACCTGCTGATAGTTGTGGTGGTGCTGCTATTTTATTACAATCTTTTCTTCCTTCGCATGCGTTTTTTTATTCACGTTTTAATGTAGAAAAATTTCTAACATTAGATGCTCCATTATAACGACATTTAGGTGGTTGAAGACATTTGTCCATAAAAGCATTTATTTCAAAATCATCTATTAATTTATTTCGTAACAAATAGGGGGCGTAGCAATCTTTTAATTGGTCGTTTTTATTAATTATATCTTGTCTTAATCTTTGGCAATTTGTGCAGAATATTTTTGGGTCAATTCAGCAATTTGTCTTTTAATTTCCTTTTGAAAATTATCATTTTTAGTCATACATTCAAGCTGTTTGTAACTTAGGTAAATATCAGCATATCTATAATGTATTCCACGCCATCCTGTCATTCTTTTTTATTACGTCGTTTTATTCACTATTTAAATAATTAATTTAGAAAAATAATATTTATGAACAATTATAATAATAAATGATAAAAATGTATTTTAGCATAACAAGAGAGTGTTTTTAAAATTAATATGTGAGTTATCATAAATAGTACAATTTATTTATACCATTATTTATTGAAATGATAGCAAAAAAGTTGAATTAACTAATATATGGTTAAGCATTTGTTACATTTGTGTGCATTAAATAAATACATCGTGATGGCGATATACCGAAACGTAAGCTTTTCAAATTGATGAAAAAATGTTTATCTTCGTGTAAAGTTTATGCATAATGCAAAAAAATAAATAAAATTGCGAACGATGAGACGTTTCATTGAGGTGGCATTAAAAAATGCAACAAAATTTGTTCTAAAAAATATCATTTAGATTTATGCATAAAAAGAAATTAATTATACTAATAATAAATAATAGCAAATAAACACGATTTATATTTCTCACATTGAACAATGGAATAAATAATACATAAAAATAGTTAACAGTTTTTTATTATTTCAATATAACAATCTTTTCGCAATGTGTATCAAATAAATAGACTAATATGATTGCTAATTTATCCTTGTGTTGGTGCAAATACATATATCTTTTTTTGAGTCTTAATTATTAACTTAAGCATACGTAAATTTTTCATTTTTAATTTATTACAACATATGTGCATTACGTATTTGATTTATCTTTGTTTCGTAAGATTTGTGTAATAGGAAGAAAATAATATTGTTAAATTAGAACATTTTTAACTATTACAGACGATAACACATTTTACAATTTGTTAACAGCTAACATAAATATTTTATCATTTCTATTTGATTGTATTGTTAGTATCATTAGTTCGTTTACTAACTTTTATTATGCGCAAGATAATGAAAACCTTACACGATAATGTTCAAAATGCTATTTTTGTTATAACCTAACGTGTTAACACCTGGGAGAAATAATAATAAGATTTAGAATGTTATATTTTATATGACCATTACTGAATATATTATATTGCTCATAAGTTGCCATCTTAAACCTTTCAGACTTTGATTTTTTAAGTAGAGAATAAATAATAGTCTTTTACAGTGGTTATTATTAAGGACTGATTTAAGAAATTCTGTTTGTTTTCAGCGTTTAGATTTAAATTAAAGCTTTTTCTATAATATGCTAATTATATACTGAGATATATACAGTTTACGTTGTTATGGTATTTCTACACATTATACAAATCTTAAATGTTACAAAAAAATTACGTGCTTTAATAAAG
>NW_004193321.1:0-7173 GCF_000321355.1 Plasmodium cynomolgi strain B
AATAATAATAATAATAATAAAAATAAAATAGTATAAGCGTGAGCAAACTCATTTCAGCGAAATAAAACTGCAGCTGCGTAGTGATTCAAGAAATATTGGTCATATATATTTTGTTAACAACTATTATCAGGTTATGTGGCTGTTGTAAAAGGTGAAACACATGAATGAGGCCATAATTATGATGAAAAAATTGGAACTGACTGTAACATATTTATGAATTATTTTTAAAAAGTAAAAATATATTTATAGCACATTTTTTACAGAAAATATGGCAAACAAATTTGAGAGGTTAGCAAAAGACTATCACATAATAGTATAATACTTATCCTTTTTACTATTTAAACTTTCATTTTTATGGTAAAATGAAAAATGCAAAAAATTGTAGTCATATTATGGATGTATTTTTTCATTACAAGTCGCAAAATTATTTGTCATCTATATTGTAACAACCTTTTTAACCATACCCTGTGCAGTAAATGATATAGAAATAAATTTTGCCAATTTTTAATTTTCACCTTATGTTGGTTTACATTATAGAAAAATTTTCTGAAATGTAAATTTTCAGAATTTTGGTAAGACTATACCATCAGCATTAATGTTGCTAAAATATATACCAACTTTTGTCCGTCCTTTCGTAATTTGAATAATTTTAAAAAATTAGCAAAACAGCTTGCACACATTGAACCTTCATTTTGCTAAAAATGGCGTTAACGAATGTTGGAGATTGTTGATAATGACGTAAAGAATGAGAAAAGTAATTTTACCCATATAGAACTTTTGAGCGTAATTCCTTTTTTTGCTATATTTTTTTTCAATTAAAAAAATGAGGAGGATTCAGCATGATAGTTAACATTTTTTTCAGCTAAAATGAAGTAATTAGCATGAAGAGGGAGTACACGAAGGACTTCCTTTTTTTCATGTCTTATGTGTTTTGCTTTTCTGATTAAGTAACGAATAGGTGCCATAAAAACTTTACATGAAAGAATATTCACGAATGGGCTAAATTTATTGGAACAGGTGAAAAGTTGGCAAAGAGGAAAAAACGTTTGTGAGCGACAAATGCAGAAGTGTGTCATCTGTTGCGAGCTATTCAATATGCATATTTGTATGCGCTTAAGGTGTGGTGGCCTTTTTTTGGAATTAGCCGAAAGAGCCACAACTTGCCTAACGCTTATAGGCCAATCGATAGTTGAAAAAATAAACACGCTGCGCAATACCGAAGAACTTTAGAGTTATAAAGAAACATTAAATAATTTCTTATTATAGAGAAAAAAGAAGTGTTCATTTAGCTAGCTCAATTCGCTACTTCACTTCAATACTGAATTGAAGAAGCATATAAAAGATTATTACCTTTTTGGTGAAGTTATAAGAGCGCTTTTGCCGGTTCAAAATATGTTGTACGGTTTTATTTGATTTTATTTTGTTCTTTATAAAAATTTCTTTTAATTTTTCTTACCCTTATCTATCAATAGAGGAGTATTTTTCGCAAAAAAAAAAAAAATAAGGTGAGACTCACCACTTTTGAAATTGGTCACATTTTGTGGGGCTAGGCAGCTAGCTAAAAATCGAGAAACTTGTGTGCGAACATGTACATGTATTTATATATATACATATATGTATATTTGCATTTTTTTTATATAATACTGTGATGTTCTCTAGCCCCTATATAAGAAAGTTTTCCTTCATAAAAAAACGTCTTTGAGAATTGAAAAAAAAGATAACCGAAACTGCTAGCATTTTATATCGCTCCACTGTTTCTTATTTTGGTTGTACACAATTGAAGCTGGTTTGCTTGAAAAAAAGAACACACCATCGAGATATGCATATGTTTTTATAAGAAAAATAGCTACAAATAAATTATAATGTGAATAGATTTTCACTGAGCAGATGTAATAATTTGAATTTTTAAAATACATATTTTGAATTATGCGCGCTGTAATTATGTAGGGAAACTAAAAGTACACGCTTAAACGTGCAGCATTTATCACATCATATATACAAGATATTCGCATGATTTCTTTTTCGAGCAATTCGTGTACATTAAAAAATTAAATGTCAATAAATTTTGACAATTTTATAGACATTAAAAGAAAATAAATAATGTAATTTATTGTGCGAAACAGCCATGTGCGAAAAGGATTAGTGTTCGATAGCTTCTTTGTACAGAATCCCGCAACAGGTGTTATCACATGGATGGTATATAACATAAATATGTACACATTATTTTTTTGAAAAATTCTTTTTAATAAGAAATAATATATCACTATTGCATTATAAATGTTGTTTAATTATTAGAATAAATATAAAATTACTATTTTTGGATTAATACATCTATTCAGATGAAGCGTGGTGGCTCGCTATGTGAACATATAATATAAAATGGTGCCACGTATCCCTTAAGAGATTTTCTTCTTTGTTTTGTTTGTCAACATTTTATTTTTTGAGTTTTTTTTTATTCTAAACAGATTTTTATGTTAATTTTTCCTTACTTAGTATATGTTTATTTTAGCTTTTTCTTTTTTACTATCCTTTTAAGTTTTTTTTCTTTTTCTGTGTGATATAGAATATATTTCTGATTATATATAATGTATATAATATTATACATAATTTTTTACCAAAAAAAAAAAAAAAACATTGTTTTGCACGTATAGGTGGTATAGTTATTTTATTATGAATACCACTTTTTTTCATTTCATTTTCTACAACCTATTTATACTTGTTCATTTTATGTAAACAAAACATTGTTGATATGTGGATTAAAATTACAACGAAAAAAAAAAAAAAAAAAAAAAAAACCGAATGGATGGATGAAGTACTTTTGTACATGTGTTGACAACGGTGGGGAAAAAAAAAAAAAAAAAAAACACATAACCCTTATTTTTTTTTTGTTATTTACGTACAGCGCAAAAAACAATTTAACATTATATTAACATTGACAAAAAAAAAAAAAAAAAAAACTAAGATATATTTTATTAAAATGGGTGTAGTAATATGTATAAGCTTAAAAGGTTTCATTTAAAAAAAGCTATAATTTAGAAAAAAAAAAAAAAACTTTAAAATTAACGTCATCCATATAAAACCTGTGTTTAAAACTGAGGCTATATTACTATCATTCTATATTGATGGTATTATTAGTATATATTTATACCTATATGAGTTAAAATTTTATTCACCTGTGTTTATAGTTTTGTTCTTTGCAATAGTTAGAATCCCCTAATTTATAATTACGTTAGTATACCATATTTTTTTCAAACATTGTGTTATTGATTTGGAATCATTAAAAATAGAAGTCTTCAATCTAAGTAAAAGCCTCGAAGGCTTTATTCTATTTAAAAACTATAGTTTATTTATTAAGTTTTACGATTTTTTTTTTCTTCTTTTTTTTTTTTTCTTTTTTACGTCGTAGTTTTTAAAGATTCTTAAATAAGCTCTTTGTTTGTTCTCGTTGATCTAACATGAAATTAATTAATTAAAATTACAAAATATGTTGTTAAAAAATTAGTTAATAGTATGGTTAGTTGTTACATTAATTAGATTTTTTTTTATTTTTTATTGATGCTTAAGTTTATTTTGTTCTTGCATTTTAGAGATGCTTTATTGGTGTAATTTTTTTCATCTTAAGCTTTAGGATAATCATCAATATTAAGTTACTACGAATAGTTTAGGCATTTGTATTATATATATACATTTCTTTTTAAATTTAAAAAAAATTGTGAAACCGTTAAGTGTCACAGTAATTACATTCAAAACAACTTATTTTATGGAAACGAGAATAGTGTAATTATTTATTTAAATACAGGATAAATGGCAACGTTTACGAATTATCTTAGGAGAGAAAAATTAAATATATTCCTCTTTTGTGTTAAAGTATTTCTTTTTTCCCTCCTAATATGGATGAATGACTTGTTCTAAATATGTAAGGCAATAAAATAAGAAGTTGCATTGGGGGATTAAAATTTCTACGATTTTGTGACATAGCATGAATTGCATTTTACACTCTGCTTTTAGTATAGTTGAGATACACATTTATTTTAACATTTTACTTTATACCCATCATAGAGTAAGAATGGAGTAAATGGAGGCGGTGAGGATAATTTGGGAAAAACTTCAGATTCAGGATTTGACAGGTCGCTAGCCGAAAAGTCAGAGAACTTCAGTTCGTCCTTTGGAGGATTTTCCGGAAAAACAAAGGTTGGATTAAAAGGAAAAGGAAACAAAATTGTAATTTATAACATACACACTAAGATGGGAAAATAACAATAAGAAAGGGAAGTTTTACTTGTGCTTCTTCTTTTTTTATTGGCAAAAAAAACGACAAAAGAAAAAGATATATGAAAGATAAAAAAATGATGAAAATTTAGATAATAATATCTTTTGCGAAATTACGAAAGAAGGGTGAAAGGATAAAAGGAGACACAATCATATCCTTGAGAAAAGCATATTTAATTATTTTTATCTTTTTCATTGATCTACATATTTGTTCACTTATTTTTTTAATTGCTCTTTTTTTCCTCAATTTTTTTTTGTTTTTTAGGATTATTACAATGTGTTAGGAGTTCCTAGAGATGCGACAGAAAATGATATAAAGAAGGCCTATAAAAAGTTAGCCATGAAATGGCACCCAGATAAACACTTAGATGAGAAGGACAAAAAGGCTGCGGAAGAAAAATTTAAGGTTATTTCTGAAGCTTATGATGTTTTGTCAGACCCAGATAAAAAAAACGTACGATTTGTATGGTGAAGAAGGAGTTAAAGGAAATATGTCTGGTGACGATGTCAATTTTTTTAATGCAGGAATGGATCCAGCTGATCTATTTAATAAGTTTTTTAGTTCCAGCAAAAACTTCTCGTTTACATCAGTTTTCGACGACGACTTCCCGCCATTTTCGTCCTTCGTCCATAACATGGGTTCTAAGAACGACCCATTTTCGGGTTCTTCAGGTTAAAAAATGGAGACGTGGATGAACCGCGCGAGGAAAAGTCTTACGCGTGTTCACATTTACATATGTACCTATATATATATGTGTGTGTACGCATTTATACCCCCCCCACGCCCCCGTTTAATAACAGGCAAAATGTCCGAAGGTTATAAATCCGAAACTTACGAAGTAAGTCTTCTACTGTCCCTGGAAGAACTGTATAACGGATGCAAAAAGAAACTCAAAATTACAAGAAAAAGGTTTAATGGAACTCAAAGCTATGACGACGATAAATTGGTAACGATCGATGTAAAAGCGGGATGGAATGAAGGAACAACCATTACGTTTTATGGTGAAGGTGACCAATCATCTCCTTTGTTAGAACCAGGTGATTTAATTTTTAAAGTAAAAACAAAAGAACACGAACGCTTTGTGAGAGAAGGAAATAATTTGATATATAAGTGTCATGTGCCTCTAGACAAAGCCTTAACAGGTTTTCAATTTATAGTAAAATCATTAGATAACAGAGAAATAAATATAAGAGTAGATGATATTGTTACACCTAATTCTAGGAGAATGATTCCAAAGGAAGGAATGCCTTCTTCAAAAAATCCATCCAAACGTGGAGACCTAATAATTGAATTTGAGGTTATATTTCCAAAAAGCTTGACTAGTGAAAGAAAAAAATTACTAAGAGAGGTTTTAGCCAATACTTTTTAAAAGGAATGCCCCGAAAAAAAACTAAATTAATGAATAGGACGTTGCATGATATGCCAGAGCGCGAGAACTAGCGCCTGTAAATATTATGTAATTTCCTAAAATTCGATTAAAATTAGTAAGTACCCTAAGCGCATTCGATTCATATTACGTGATGTTATCTTAATGCCGCTTCTATGCAGTGAAGAAAAATGAATGGAATTTAGGTTTTATCTAATTAATGTATTAAATAAATAATTAAATAAAATTTATTTACTTTTTAAAGAAAGAAAATAATAAAAAGGTGTTAAGTTTTTATATAAAATGTAAAATTTAACTAAAGAACCTTTTTTTTCCTTCATTTTTTTTCACTCCTTTTTTGTTTACCCTCTCTTGTTTTTCGTTTTTTATTACTTTATTTCCTCCCCCATTTTTGAAATATCTTAATTTGTAGTTATGTTTATGTGTATCCTTTACGTCTAGTTTTCACCATAAAGTTGAATTATCCGTTCACATATTTTTTATACATATATATATACATGCATCATATGTATATTTATATAACCGTTTGAGCTGAAGAAAAAAGATAAAAGAAGGAACTCTTTTATAAAGAACCTTTTTTCGACGTTAATATTATATTATTTTAGAAAATATTCCACCTTAAATGGTTAATGTGTATGTGCGGAGGCTGTATGAATAGATGTGCGAATGGATAAAATTTTAGGAACAGAGAAAAATTATTACTCGCAAAAAAATGCCTCTAATTCCGTCAAGATGACTTTTGGATCTAAAAATTGATGCATATGTTTTAGTTCGACTTAGTGGCGACATCCTTAGGTGTAATAACACGTATAGTGTTATATAACCCGAATAATCAGGATTTACATTATTACAAAATGTTAGTTGTGAAAATTTCGCAATTTTCATAGTTCCCTTTTCTTGATAGCTTATGTTCTAGGTTATATAAAAAAAGGTAGTACACCGTTTGGCTAGACTAGCGTTCCCAACCAGTCTACTGTTGTATATATTTATAATTAAAAACTCTGCAGGAAATGTTAATTAGTATATTTGTAAAAAAAAGGGAAATATGTGCCTTTATTTTGCGTACTTTCAAGTAGAACGCTTTCTTTTGATAGTGATTAAAGGGTTAGACTCATAAAAAGCAAAGAAATAATGCTGATTAGCAGTGGATTGAAAAAAAAACTATTTACTAATACTTATATTTCTTTAAGAATTATGGTGCTAAATTGGTCTAACAAAAGAAACTAACTTTGAATTGATACTAAATGGATAGCTTATGATAAATCGAGAGGGTCATCATGCGATCATGCATATGAAGTCAAAGGGATGTAAAATAACATAATCATTGATGTAGAAGAATGGACAATGGGTCAATGGGATGAGTACTAGATAGGGGGTGATAGACATGAAAAAATAATAATATAGCCATAAGATGGAGAAAATATTTACATGGAACATGGCACATGAAACATTTATGCCAGCATTGAAACGGAATATGTGATGCGTAGGAAATTGTATGTACAACCAAATGAGGCAT
>NW_004193321.1:7233-7986 GCF_000321355.1 Plasmodium cynomolgi strain B
AGGATATCTGTTATCTCTATAATTGGGATTGCGCGGATCTTGAAAATTACCATAATTATTATTAGGAAAGTGTTTATGCGATAATTCCGCATAGCCTCTCTTACCTTGCAATAAATTTTGTAGTTTATCAATAGTATTATTAAACCTTAAATCATTTGTTTGGCCGTGTTGTCTTTTACTTTTTAGCACTTTTTTAATTTGCTTTCGAATACGTCTATCTTTCAGCACTGAAGGTAAGTGGTGTGAAAATTCACCTTCTCTGTGACCTCCTGGGGCTACCATATATCTTTCTCTGTGTTCCGGATAGCCCTGTTGAAATTCCATAATGGCGTCTCCCACTAGTAATCTACTAGCCCTTACCCCCGAAGAGTCATTTTGTTTGCCTTCTGTGTTCCATGGTTTCCCGCAGGAAGGTGACTATAAATGTTAAGACAATGTTTGGTTTTGTTTTAAAAAAATGTATTTATTTCTAAATTAAAATAACCACATTAAATTGAAAATAACATAGGATGTACGAAAGGAAAAATAAAAAAAAAAAAGAAAAGAAATAACATAAATTTAACACATGTAACTATTTATGCCCTACCTCCTCGAAACGCTGCCATATCCATATTAAAATGGAATATGTAAAAACCTTACTAAAAAGATAAAAGTATTTATTTGTCCTTTCTCTCATACGGTATTTTTCTATGATTACTAAAATGTGGGAATGGTTAGTATTTCTTTGTATAAGATACTCTTCTATATAATATT
>NW_004193321.1:8586-10145 GCF_000321355.1 Plasmodium cynomolgi strain B
TACCAGTAGATGGGGTCAAAACTCGAATTACGCAATAGGCATTATGCAAAAAAAAAAAAAAAAAAAAAAAACGCAGAACACAGAAACGTATTCATATTCCCTTTGTAATTAACTACCTTTAGTGTTTTTTATATTCCATTTAACGAGAATAATTATGCACATATTAATGAATACTTGAAATGCATTTTTAAGTATTAACAACAACAACAGTTGTGAAATAAAACTGCATCATTTAATATGTAACTGTTTCTATCGTTCTTTCTTACAATACATATGTAATAAAAAAAAAAAAAGGACAACTATCTACAACCCTTTTTTAAAAAAATATAGTTTAAACTTAAAAATATATAATGAAAAAAAAAAAAAATACTTATGAATTATTTTCTCAAAACAAGTGTACAAAATTAATTATTCATATAAAAAAAATTCGAATATAAAAAAGGATCTTTTGCTTTGTGTGGAAAATAAGATCATGATCAAAGACCCTTTCAGAATAAAAATAGAAAAGATAAATAAAGCAAATACTATATTAATATATGAGAAATGTGCATATACTAATGTACATATAAATACATATACATATCCACTTTTTTGTACATGAATACAAAATTTAATGTATATTTAAAATATACTTAATTTGTCGATTTATTGGCATTATATCTTTTAGGTAGAATTTTATGGTAATATGTGATAACGAGCATTAAATTTTTTAAAAACTCTATGCATCTTTTTAATTTTACTTAATTTAAGCTCGTAATAAACTACCAACATAATACCTATGATGCAAAGTATAATAGCAGTTACTTCAAACCCCATCATTACAAGTAGACCCACAGCTAACAAGTTACACATAAGAGGGAAAAGTAGTTTGTATTTCTTCATATAAAAAATTAAATTACTTCGCATACCTTTTTCTTTTACGGCACTGTTGTCATTATTTCTTGCTTTCATTGAACGCATCATTTCATATTCAAATCTTGTATCTATTCTATTTATTATATTTCCAAACGGCGTTCGTTTTTCTGCTTCCTGTTCTATAGATGTTTTCGCTTTCTCATATTCTTCTCTCATTAACGATTCACCCGTTTTTTGCCTATCATCTGGTTCCATTTCATCAAATGCTTCCTGCAGATAATGGCCTCGTCCTATCATCATATCAAGATGCCTTTCAGGAAGGACAATAACGTTTGGAATGCGTTGTGGTATATAACCATTCTGACGTTTTGAATCATTTAAGTTAGGGACATACAGTCCATACTGTTTTGATGCATTAAACTGTTGATCGGGATAATCCCCATCTATTGGTCTATTATATTGTTCTTCATAATTTTCATCTACATCGAATGAATTATACGGTCCATTAAAATCATCATCGTAATTTTGTGGGGGATATGGTATTTCCGAATCATGTTCACTTTCCATTGAAGTTGATGAATTTTCATGATCGTAAGGAAACATTTCTTCATTATCTTCATCCATGGAATTGTAATCAGGATTTCTTTGGTCGGGACGTCGCTCTTCCCTATAATTTGGGTTTCGTGGATCAGGATGTCGATCTT
>NW_004193321.1:16195-20468 GCF_000321355.1 Plasmodium cynomolgi strain B
TAAATTTAAAAAAAAAAAAAAAAAAAAAAACCCTCCCCACTTATATTATTGGACAATCGATGGGAGGAAATATTGCTTTAAGGACTTTACAAATACTGGGAAAATCGAATGATGAAAGAAATAAGAGATTAAATATTAAGGGGTGTATATCATTGTCCGGGATGATTTCTATTGAACTAATGGTAGCGTCTCCGCGTTCCTATAAATATAGTTGCTTCTATTTGCCATTTTTCAAGTTGTTTTCCTGTTTTTTCCCAAGATATCGGCTTATAAATAATATGCACTACATAAGGTATAAATATATGAATGATGTGGCTCGTTTCGATAAGATTCGTTATAAGAAAGGAATAACAAGTAGATTTGGATATGAACTATTAAAAGCAATGAAAATTTTAGACAGAGATATGATTTATATTCCTAAGGATATTCCCATTTTGTTTATCCATTCGAAGGATGATACTTTATGTTATTATAGAGGAGTTGTATCATTTTTTAACAGGCTAAAGAATGATAATAAGGAGCTGCACATTTTAGAAAACATGGAACACATGTTGACCATTGAGCCTGGAAATGAAAACGTTTTAAAAAAGATTTTGACTTGGCTCACCAATTTGCCGAACGCAATAAGGGACACGAAATGGAATTTTGAGGAAAGGGGTTTATAAATTTATTGGAAGAAAATGTCTTTTAATTTGCATCCTTTTCAATGAAAAGGGTCGTTGGGGACATTTTGATTATATATATATATATATATGCAAAATACATGTATATTTATGCATATAAAGGTATTATTTCTATACACTAATTTGCTCATTTGTTTTTTTCATTAAAAAAATATCATTTGTGCGTTACGTACAAACGCTGCCCTAATAAAAAATTAGTGTACTGTTAAGGGTTTTGTATAATTTGTCGCTTATGTTTAGTTTCTAGCTAATATGAAAGGTGTTAAATAGCTATTTTTTTTTTTTTAATATTTGTTTAAAAAAGCACTGCATAAATATTGATAAATATTATGTGTCTAACATTTTTTTTGTTATTTTATTGTATTTCCATGTGGAAAAAGAAGGAAATATGCACATGGTAAATAGTTTCCTTTTTTTATATTATCAATTTTTTGGTATTTTTCGAAACAGCGGAAGTGTCATATTTTTTTTATGACTTCATCTGTGCTAAGCGGATGGGGAAGTGGTAATTAAGTATCCACAGTTATAATTCGCGCGTTAGAAGAGCAACCAAGCTGAGCAGGACGAAGGACGTACATGTATAGAGAAACACAGATTTTAATAAGGTAAAACCATGAAAACAAAATGTGGAAGATAGTGCAATATATTTTTACCTTGTTTCTAATATCAATTGTGGAGTAACAGGATAGAAAGCATAGGCATATTAGAAGCTGAAGTTGTAAATGTCGTGTAGCTACCAAAATGTCGAACATAATTTTCTGAATAGAATCAAATTTTGTGGTTACGCACAAGCACCGCAATTATTATTTGTTACAAAGTGTTGTTATGTCATCGACAGCTCTGTAAATGATATTTTTGTACACATATGAATGCACGCATGACTGAAAAAATAAGAAATATATGTAACAATTATTGTAGCGCATTGTGAACGACTTTAATAAGAGACAGAATTCTTAGGTAACCGCTAAATGTGTGTTTATATATAGTGATATAAGTGTACATTTTCTTTGAAATCGAGTTTCATAAAACGAGAATGAAATAAAAAAAAAAGGCATAAAAAAGGTTGCGATTTAAATTTGAAGATATTGCGGATGAAAGCATCATGTTAGCGGTTTGCATGTAGATGTTTCCATAGATACCTGTCTAAAATATCGAGATTGTGTTAATTCCTTTCTTTTGCAAGCGGCTTTGTGTTTATGAATTCTGTTACTCTATGAGATGATATATGAACAGTAGATAAGTATTTAATTTGGTTCTGAAATGCTTATCTATAATCTGATTAGCGTATATGAATAAAACTGTAAATACGCTGATTTGCAATATCGCATTTATATTTATGAGAACACCCTTATATTATAATGTAGCGATATCGTACTTGTTAAAAAAATATTGCAATTGAATATTTTTGTTATTCATATTTTGAGTTAAAGTGTATATTTCTTTTGACATACCTTTTTGAAAATGGAAAAGTGTTTGGAAGTTCCGTATATATTAAGGAACTATTTTTTTTTTTTTATCATTCAATTGTAATCAAACTTTTCTATAAAAATTTTAAATTTTTAAAAAAAAAAGTTGTAATCTCCTTACATTCACATTTGAACCACAAAAGTGCTAGAGCTGTTACGTACAAATTGATTCTTTAAAAATTGTAATGTTCCTTTTACGCTTTGGGTGTAAAACAATCTTTTGCGTCATATAAGGTGTACTATAAATGACTGGTTCATTTTACTGTATTTTTGTGTTTGAAAGATATATACTGTTTTCTACCTCAGGATTGTGTATTTCGTAGTAATGCAAAAGCAAGGGTGGACGAGGAGGGGGAGACATTACCGGTAGGTGCTGCTAAATAAGCACTGATTTCTTTCTTTTGTTAGTCTAAGAATCTGATAAAATTAGTATATGATAAATGAAAATTATATGAACATTCAGCTCAGTGGATTACTGTTGTTTACATAAAAATGAGAATTTCATTTTGATGCTGAAAATTTCACAGTAAGGATAAATTGAACGAATGTTTTAGGTGTCTCCGAATGGGTAATAGAGCAGCGCCTTCAGAAAATCATTAAAGGTAAAAAAACATTGCATGGAAATGTACCATAATTAAGGTACCCCGTCTATATCGTTTATTATGATTGGTGTAGTTTACTAATTTAATTGTGCATGTTTGACAAATGATAGTATAAAATTGATAAATAACTGCTAATTTGATAAATTTCGAGAAATGTTCCCATAAAATTCGATGATCGCAAAAGGTAGTTAGGCTATATAACTTGAACACGCAGAAGCAATCCTATTTTTTTGTTTGCTTATGAGACAATTACGCATTAATTGCTGATCTTTCTTAGAGCGTAAAAATATTTACAAAAATTTATAGGATCTTGTTAAATAATACGTTGATTTTCGTAACCGTGACACGCATTTTATCTTTATGTTAAAGAATAGAAAAGTTGCATGTTTTCTATCTGGAAAAAGCTAGTTAACACTTTCGAGTTTTATTACAAATAGATCATTAATAAATATTTTTCTTCATAATAAATACATATAGATATGTTTTTAATATGCCCTCAGATTACGAATAAGCTGAAAAATATTGTGTGTAAAGACAGAATATGTTATGCCTAATAAGCTCCCTTTTGCGTCAACCTTACGAAGCGCATGTTTCACAAAGAAATGGTAAAGGCATCTACATTTATCAAAAAGAATAACTCCAATTTTTATATACGATAAGGTATAACATTAAAGGTAGAAAAAAAAGGCTCTTTCAGGTGTCTATGTTTAATAAGCCAATATGAAACGATGCTATTATCTACAATGGAGAAAGAATTAATTATCTGCTCCTTTGTTCTACACGACATGGTGACGAACGATGCGATAATAAGTATACATGTTGCGCAGATGATACATATAGCTGCCATCTAAAACATGTTAGGTTAGGTAGTGTACTTTTTTATTTTTAATCCGAAGGTATTTTTTTCACTGTTCCTATTTTCTTGAACCCAAAAAATCTATTTAATATGCCGCACATATGCATCTATGTTCATTACATATACATATATATAGAGCATATATAGATCGTGTTGCAGTTTTATTTGTCCAAATAATATTCAAAAAAATTATCATTACATGGAAAAATATAATAATTAAATGTGGTGTGTAGAAAACAAAAATAAGATTTCCAAGTGGAAAAAAAAAAAGAAAAAAAGGAAAACTGTTGACAAATTATAAAAATAGGCTAAGCAAAATAAGCTAAATAAACGAAATAGTTAAAAAAGCATATTTGTAACGTGATAAAAAAAAGAAAAAGAAAAATAATGTTTATTTATATGATGCTCAAATTTGTCAATCAAAAAAGTAAATTTAGGAAAAAAAAAAAATATAACACGTACCATATACACCATTCGTAGTTTACATATGTATATGTATAGTATAACAGAAATAATCTTAAATTAGATGCAAGGTTAATGATTTTTAATTAAAGATTTATACGAATTATCTTCTCCTATGATAATAATTGTCTTTGGTTGTATGGAAGTTCTCTTCCCTTCTTGGTTCCATTTTGTCTTCCCATCTAGGTGCCATTTTTTCGTCTC
>NW_004193322.1:0-9841 GCF_000321355.1 Plasmodium cynomolgi strain B
TCGGTTTGACATTAATTTTTTTTGAAAGCCACGAGAAATGTAATATCTTAATAATTACACTCTTTTTTGCTCTGTTTAATTTATTTAAGTAAACTTTTCATTTACCGAATTTTTATTTTCCCGGTTTGCCCTTTTTTTTATGAACATTTATTGCTAAATATTTTATATATAAAATTACGTTCTTATAAAATTTAGGAAATGGTGCATTCAATAGCTAGAAGAGGTTTGTTATTAATACAATTGTTGTAAGCACCGTTATTATATATATAGATCTATTTATTAAAGGTGCAATTTTAATTTGTTTTCAAACACATTTGGATTTTTATGATTATAAATATAACTCAGTTTCGTCATTTTAGTGCCTAATTTTACATTGAAATTTTTATATATTTGTTGAAACGTTGTTGTTATTTATAGCTAGTCATTTGACAATTTATTCAAAATTTTTTACAGTGCATAAGAAAAGTTTTAGCCTCATAAGTTGCTTTAAAGAACAATTTTTTCCCTTATTTGTAAATGAAAAATTATTTAAGGGTTGTAGATTGCACACGTGATGCGATGAGATATAACATTTTTTCCCATTTATCCCCTTTTCGGTGTTATATATATGGATATAATTTTATTTGTTTTTTTTTTTTTTTTTTTTTTTTTGTGCTTATAACATTTTTTTATTCGTACTGCGATGACTTAATAACTCATGTTACACACTGTGTGGTTAAGGAAAAAAAAGAATTTTAGAAACGTTTAACCATAAGCAGTTGATCCTTTATTAAGAATTATCTGATTAATCATGTTCATATAAATTAATGCACTAAATTCAACCTCTACACAACAATTAATATGTGGTTTTTAAAATTAAAAAATAAGTAATACATCTAACATTTGTTATATTTGCCTAGTGTTATATGAAATCACGATTATAGTTAACGCAATAGTACAATTGGATGAATAGGAGCCTCGGGCTAAAGAACTCATTCATCCGAGGACCAGGCGAATTAAAATGCATTTTTAACGTCATATAGGGTTGCATCAGTAGTCGTACACAAATGTAACATATATCAATGTAGTAAAAATAGTACTATAATATCCATCATTGTGAATGATTACTCTGTAGGAGTTATTTTTTCCCATGTTTTTTTTTTCTGCCATCATAATTGTTATACGATTCGTTCAACTGCCAAAATAGTTATGGGAGAAGATTTTTAAAAGCACATTTATATAATTAGAAAATAAAATACTATTTATTTTATTATTAATATATTGTACACTTTTTTTACCAATACAATTGTAATAAGGGAGGGTGTGTATATCTATCACCCTTTTTCTGACAACCTGATTTTTGCGCATATAAATTTATGTGCACACTTATAATTTTTAATAAAAATTATTCAGTCTTACTCATAATTATTTTCGCCTCTGTTCTTTATGTTGTATAGTGGCGTATTTTCTTTGAAAGTTTATCAGTTAATACAAACCAAATGAACATCATAAGTATTTTTTCAGGAATTTGCCTGAAAAAATATAACACACCATTGAATTGAGTTTATATGTTACTACGTAGTTCTATGCATGTCTAAGATGAAAATGAATAAATGTACTCTAAAATTAACATTTTTTATGAGAAAATGGTATACGTTTCGAAAGGTATAGAAAAAAAAAAAAGAATAGTTGTAAAATGAAAGGTGGATCCTTTATTAGTCAATAAGAAGCATGGAATGTGGTTGCGTATGACATTCCTAAAATCTTACTATGTTCTATGTTGTAACTTATTGCTTATCTCATATTACCTTTCAACTTAAATTGTTAAAAAAAATCTTTTACCCCAAAGCATTCGATGTTTATAAAGTGGAATCTCATTTTGACGCACATACGAATTATAGTTCTCGTATGGTAATGCTTTTATGTTTATATATTTATATGTATTCCGAAATATATTAAAGAAAGGGGAAAGAAAATAAATAAACTTTAAAAGAAAGGAAAAATGAAATTTGCTCTCTCAAACGAAATTAAGTGAAATTTGGTTGAATTATACCACTTTGTAACTATGTAATTTTAGAAAGCACAGAAACAAATGCAATTATAACTTTAAAACGTTTATAATAAAGAACCTTTCTTCTTAATATTATCTAATAATATTTATCTGTTATGTAATATTTATCTGTTGTGTAACATTTAGGCTAACTTTTTTATCTTTTTAGGCATTTGAATTATTAATATAATTTACAGATAAAGGTGGGCAATAGGTTGGCATGCCTTCTTTTATATGTAACTAGCAATGACAGAGAAACGCCACAAATTGAAGTGCAAAAATGTTTTTCCATTCATAACGTTGTTATCCAAAAATGAATTTTTTATATCAACAATCATTGTAATTACATGTAAAGAATATTTATAAAGTTCTATAAATTGTTAAATTAATATTTCAATAAATTGTGAAAAATAGCTTCATTGATTCATCGTTAAAATAATTATATAACAGTTATGCATTTTAAAAAAGGACTGGCTTTGCATTTATTACTATATACACTTTGCCATTTAAATTGTCATTTTTTTATTCTGTTTTAGAAATAATTAAAAAATGGAACACTCTGTTATGTAAATAGTACAACAACAATTTAATCGAATGTTTTTATAGGCCTTTACAACTATGTTCTTTTTTAAGGTCATAAGCGTAAACAATAGAAGATTACGCAAATACATATGTAACACTTTATACAATTTGACCCTTCATAAATTAATACTGATAGTTTGAAAATATTTACAATTTCAAGAGAAAAAATATGTTGAAGAAGCATGGCGCAGAAGCCCATAAGTGCTACTGAATTGGTATATTATACATATATATATGTTTAGTTTTTACCTTACTGCACATTTAATTTGTTTCTCTTGTAAAAAAAAGAGGAAGTCCCATTGACAGAACCATAATTTTTAGTAATAACGAAATAAATTTTTTATGATTTCTTTCAGGAAAATGCTGCAGAGGCTTTAAAGCATAACACGTTATATGATAATTTATTTTCAGGGAAAAATAAATCTAAATATGAGGAGTACTGTAATAAAGTATTCGATGTCGCAGACAAGAAAAATGATGAAGCAAAGGGTGTTTGTCATAAGCTCGCCTTTTTTTTGGAAAAAATAGCTGTAAATCCAAAAAAGGAAGAACGTGATAAACATTGTAACTATTTACCTTATTGGTTATATGGTGAAATAGGCAAAATATATAAAAAGGAAAAGTCTATAAAACTTGGGAAAATCCCTTTTTTTAATGATCTTATTAGTGCAAAGAATAATATTTATAGTAAAATCGAAGGAAATAAATGTTCCTATTTACTTTTTGATAGCAATACTAGTTTAGATGAATTGATAAAACAGAAAATTTCGTTTATTTATTTTAACAAATATAATGATATTAAGAAAGATGTCACTGTTTCGCCAAATAAGGATAAGTGCAAAAAATATTCTACATATCTCGATCTTATTAGTTCATTTTATAAAATTATTGAGAAAGGGTACTGCATGAATCGTTGGTTTTTGTCTCCACCTGTTCCTAAATATTTTAATTGTGATAAGAATTTAAATCCAGAGAGTTTATTATCTACGGCCAAACAATGTGCAGCTAAAGAGCCTGGAAGTGGTGGTGGTCTTGGCGCGAATTCACTGATTTTATCACTTTTCGGTTGGGGTGGTTCATCCACTACTACATCATCTGGAAATGGAAGAGGTGTAGAAGCTCAAGATTCTAGAAATGATGCACATTCAGCCAAGGATAGAGGGAAAGCAGCAAAAACAGATTCATCAGGCGATGGTGATTCAAAAGATTTAGCAAATTCTCTGGGCACAGGAAGGGAAGCAAGTTCAGAAAAAGCTGTAAGCTTACCAGGATCAGGATTAGGAGCAGGAAGAGGGCCGTCAAACCATGTAGGCTTAAGAGGTCCACAGCACCAAGCTGGGAGAGAAGCAATGTCTCAATCTGGGGTAATGTTAAGCACTGTAGGTCAATTGTCTAATGGGAATAACGGTGGTTTATTTGCAGATCATGGAATTTTGAATACCGTAGTAATTGGGGAAGTATTGGATTCCTCTAATATTTTTCAAAAAATTAGTGAAGTATTGAAATCAGATTATTTTCGTCATTTAGTTACTGGTGCTTCCGCAATTGGAGTGCTTATCTTCCTCATCTATTTCTTCAGAGTAATTACAAATTTGATCTTAAAATGTGAATATTTTGTGGTAATATTTACAATTTTTATTTCTTTAAGTGCGTAATTATGAAGTAAACATATTATGTACTTCTTTTTATTTGTACTTTAGTCAACTGCGATAGGGTCGAAATCAAATAAAAGGGATAAGACGAAAAGAGAACGCGAGAATAATTACTACGACGCATATGAAGAAGATTTTTCAAGATATGGATCTGAACATTCAGTAGAAGATTCGGAAATGAGCGACGTTCATTTGTCCTATCAGCCTAGGCGTGATTCTTACTACTAATTAGGCATGTAATGTGAAAGAGTTTGGAACAGCCACTTGAGCAGGAATGCCAGACGAGCTACGTGAATAATTTTGATTGAGGAAGGAGAGAAGAACAAAAATGGTGAAGTGCAGCGAAATGGTGCAAAATTTTACACCATTTCAAAGCAATAAGAAGGTATTACGTGCAGTACGCATGGTAAGGGGGAATTATGTTATACAGACGACAAAAGTATTAAAAGTGATTCAATTTTGTAAATAATATGGCTAGTAACGAAGTTACGTATTTTTTAAATACCAATAAATTTATATTGCCCAAAAAATGTAACAAGTATCATAAAAATGAGTAAGTTCTTGTGGGGCATAAAGGGCGTCTTTTAACAGAAAAGATATGGGTGAACAGCTTTAATTTAATGGCGTAAAGTATATCTAATTATAGTGTAGTAAACAAATTAGGGGGAAACATAATGGATAATTATCCTGCGTTGGATGTAGTTGATGAACTCCACGTGAAAGGGTGTGTTTAACGAAGCTACATATAAGACAAAACATCTTTTAAGCTTATAATATGTGTATATTGCCCTATGGATGGTATCTATATATTATGCATCTCCATTTGTTTTTACGTAGCAACATGTAATGCTTAAAGCATTACGTTTGTTGTAGAAAAGAGTGTATTTTTTTTTCGTGGACATTATACTAATTTATTGACATGGTTATTCGTTTTTTTTATTAACAAAACGTGTATATATCATTTTATTAATTGTGCCAAGGTGCCAATTTTATGATATACACATTTTGTGCATGCTAAAACGTGTAAATGATACTTAAATTACAGAGTAATATAATTGAATAGGAACATAAATTAAATTAATATCAGCATTAATATGATAGCTTTGTAAGAATAGTGTTGTCAGTAGATTAAAAGGTGTACTAATGTGGATTCTGCATTTACGTTTTAAGGAAGCACGCAGTGACTATTTTACCCGTATGAAGACAAAGATGCGTTGCATGCAAATGTGAGTGTATATACATATGCATATATGAATACAAATTGCTTCCAACATTTCTGCGCCAATTTGGGAATAGCAGTTTTGCCTAACCTGTAGAAAGAAAAGGGTCGTTTAAAGAGCTTGCAAAACGTTCATGAGGTCCGCAGTTACGTAGTGCTTGCACACAGTGAGATGATTTATTTTGGCGATAATGCTGGGCTCTTTTTTTCACTGTTTCGCCTTGACATTAGATCATTGGTTCATTAGTCAATTTGTGAATATTTTCGTTATTTTTCTTTTTAACTGGTACGCCTCACAGAGCAGAAACGTGCGTTTATGATGAGCGCTTTTAAATTGTTCAGGTATTATGACTGAAAAAATGGGAAAGCATGTCTACGAACCGCACAAAATTGTGTAACTTGCGACTGGCTTATAAGGAGGAATAATATACTATGCAATGTCATGAATGACCTAGTGGCGACCTTCTGCGAGATTCGGCATGAGCATTTCTCCGTCATAAGTGAACTGTGGTATTCTATGAACCTATAAGCTGCGTAGGCATAATTTATAGAACATAGTATAATCACTTCAATGCAATTATTACATTCGTTATTGATTGCAAAGCCTTATATAATCTAAAGAATGAAATAAGTACGACATTTCAGATGATCAGTCAGGGTCCGTATAGTGCTATCACTACATGTTTGAATATGAGAAGTTTATGGATTTGCATATAAAGCTGGAAGGGTGTATGAAAGAACGTCAGAGGTTGGGTACATATTTAGAGTTTTTCGTCGACAGAATGAACAGTATAATGACCATAAATAAATGCAACATACATGAAATAACTGGAAAAAAAGAGGGTGTGGGGGTGGAACATTCCATTTTCTACTACGCGGGAGCAATGGAGCAAGTGCTGAGAAAGGAGATATCGGGTTATAAAACAGAACCAAGGTGATAAGACGTTGGGCGGACCATCAAAAGAACGAACATGTTATGTGTTCCCCTGAAATAACATTTCATTGAGCATAATAATAATGAATCCCGCGTGTCGGGAGTAGTGGAACACGAAATTGCCCTATAACTATCGCTCAACGTACTGCGACATCGATGAAGACTCATTTGGTACCACCGTACACGTGTAGATGCGTAATAACTCCCTTTGTTTTAAGATCATGCTCAATATAAATGTGCGCTTAAAATTGTTAAACACATTAGCACATACGTACTTGTGCACCTGAGCGTGGTTGCACATGTACACGTTTGTGTTTTAGGCTTTTACGAATTAAGTTTGCCCTTTTGCCTTTTTTCTTTAATTTTTTCTCATTATGTAAAACCTTTCAACATACACCATCCTTTGTGCCACAAATTAACCATTGTACAATATATATTTTTTCGATTCCTTACGGATCCACAATCTTATGGAAAGCTTGCACAAATATACCCATGTTGAGGTATCTGAACTGTTATCAACACACTTCAGCGTGAAGGATTTTTAAGAAAATTACAAAGTGCCCGTAGCATGGGGGTAAAACACGAACGTGTGAAAAAATTCATGTTTTAAGAGCGCGAAGAAAGGAATAAAATTACATAAGACTGTCGTTCTCTTTAGTGTGGATATTGACGAATGAACTACGCTTTGATATATTTTTTTTTAAGAGGGAAAATTCACAGTTTTGTTTTTCCCTGAGGAAAGGTTACTCGCGGAATTACTACATTGGCTTGCGTGAAGAGAAAGCTTGTACTTCCTTAACTCGCAAATTATATGTAGCAATTCTTTGTGGTTAAATTAAACATTTTCACGCAATAATGTTCTCTTTTTTTTTTTCGTTCTGTGAATAGGTGAGGGGTTCTTCGATGTGCTCAAAATGGGAATCGGAAAATACCGATTTATGCCTGCGATGTGGCTGCAGGGATATCCAGATAGAGGATTATTTTAATGAATAAATCACGCGTACGAATATGGAGAATGCGTTCCTCCAAAATGCAATTAAATTGTGTTCTTTGAGAGGTGTAAAATTTTAAAAGTACGCAATTTTAAAGCACCATTTTGTTTATTTTCAAAGGCTGGCATTATTCCTTTTTTATGTGCGTCCCTCTTACCATTATTGCGGGGATAATTTAAAGAGGCTACATCAGCACGAAGGGGTATGGGGAAAGTGGAACACAACACTTATTAAGGTGAGTATTTGCAAATTTTATAAACCATTCTTTATTATGATACAAGGATTCGTATAGCTCAAGTATTCCCTTTTTAAAACACCACACAGATTACACGATTGTTCACGTTTAAATGCGTTAAGCGTTCCATGGTTTTTCCTTTTTTAAAGAACTTTGCTTCCCTTATATGAAGTGGGGAAAAGAAAGACCGTCGGTTCACATAGGTTTTTTAATGTGTATTATGTGACGCACACGCATGTACAAATGCATATTATGCGCAGTTTACCCATTTGCCTCATTTTCCAGCTCACAATGTGGACACATCGCGGCGGAAGTGAATCAGTGTATATTTGGTCTAAGGGAAGGTCGTGTTAACACATAATATTTCATTTTAATAGCCCAATCAGCTCTGTAATTTTCATAAAGCTTAGTTTAAAATGGCACTAAGCATGAGAAATTCCTTTAATATTTTGTTTTCTCAATATATTAAAATGTACTTTACGAAATATATCTTTACAAAATTGATTTCATTTTAAAATTAAGCATTTTTTATTAAATGTCTTTCATAATGGGCACCATGTTATGGATGAACATTAAGGAAGGGACGTCTATAAATTGCCATGCACATGATGTGCGAAGTTGAAAAATGTACTTTGAACAATTTTTAGATGTTTCGCGTGTTCATGCGTTTGCGATCTTTCCCTATGTTCACAAAAATTTTATTTTTTAAAAATTTTCTTCGTTCATTGTAAATATAGGTAAACATAATATTGCTTAACGGTTGTACATTTGTTAATGTGCAATTGGAAATGTACCTTTTTTTTATTAACGTATTAAAAAATGGAAGATGAACAGGAAAATAAGAAATAAAACGACAGCTCATGCATCACGCTCGAACTTTTGCTTATAACACATTAGGTATCGTGACAGGGATGCATTTTTTCTTCCTCGCGCTGCGTATTTGGGTATTCCCATACAAGCGATGTTTCTAAGTGCGTACGTACACGTATATACACCTATGTGTGTATGCGTGAGGGCATGTGTTTATGTACCCCCCTGTGAACGCATGATAACAGGCGGAGTAATACCCCGAAAACGTATGTGCATCATATTTGGCTGATAAAAATGGGAATAGGAAAATAAATTATTTTCGCAAAAGTAAGCAGGAAAAATGAAAAAATGGGATGTGTACGCTGTTCTAAATCATAAGCGTTTGAATTTTCTTGTGAACATTGTTAGCTGTTCAGGATGTTCCCCAAATGAATTCAGGGCATTCTTAAATAATTTGTAAAAATGGCATGTTAGCAAAAGGAAAATAACCCTGTACACACAATTGCCATTGTTATAATGCAAAAAGTTGCCAAATGGCATGAATAATTTACACATATGAGGGATTGGGACTTTTAAACTTCAAAATGTGTATAGTGCGAAGGGGAATATAATTTGCGCAAGAAAAATACGCGTAAAAAATAAAGTAATAAATATGAAGAAACATGCATATACATAGTTGTGTTAATCATTTGACCATGTTTTGCACTCTTGTAAAACTTAAAAGAGTGGAAAAAATAAAAATATGTGTTGCTTGACATTTATTCATTTTGCACGAACAAAATGGGAATATTTTTACTGTTCAGAAAGCCGGAAATGAGGAAAATCACCCCGCATGCGCCGGTCATTTGCAAGGAAATAAAATAAAATGGATAAACACATTGGTTTAATAAATGCCAACGTCCTTCTTACGATAATACACACATGTGCTTAGATGAATGGATACACAGAATAGTTTTGTTCGTATGCTATTCAATGATGATCCAAAGGTATGAAGCATCTCATTTTTTACAAAAAAATCGAAAGAAGCATTCGAGTAAGGGAAAGATCAAGGTCAAGGATAGGGTATTATTTAGGGGCAAGGTCGAGGTATGCTTTAAGTGCAAAAAAGGGGTTGGATTTATAAGCAGGTTACTATTAGTAGTAAGAACAAGGCAAGATTAAGATCAAAAGCACGAGAAAGGCCGTGTGCACAAGTGGGGGAAAAGGTAAGGTCAAATGTGCATGCAAGTGAATGTGTAAGGTCACGTGCACTCATAAATGCAAGAGCAAATGTAAATGTGAAGTCAAGTGTATGGGCAGGTGTACGAGTAAATTAAAATCAAATGGAAAATGAAAGTTAAAAGAAAATGAATGAGCATGTGTGAGAGCAAGTGCAAAGGTAAGGTCAC
>NW_004193322.1:16461-17339 GCF_000321355.1 Plasmodium cynomolgi strain B
TAATTCAGAGGAAAAAATGGAATGTATACGAGATCTGATGAGTTTTATAGAGCATATGTTGGACCACGTTAGTCAACAGTTTAAACCTGCTTCGCCTGCTTCAGGGGATCGCCTTGAGTCGCTGCTAAAAGACGCCACTGAATGCACGGTGGACAGCAAAAAACTATTGGCTAGGGATGTGGAAGGGTATGATTTGAGCGGTGTTGTGACACTCTTCAACGAGTCTGCAGTATCCACAAAGGAAAATTTCGACTTGCTGTTTACGGATATTGCGGACTATGACTTGAGTGGTGTTGCAGTGCTCTTCAAGGAGTCTGTGGAAGCCACAAAGAACGTGGCGAATGTGCTGTCGAAGGACTTTGTAGAGTACGATTTGAAAGGTGTTAGAGCACTTTTCAGAGAGGCTCCAAAATCCTCAGAGGAAATGGGGAGTGTGTTGTCGAAGGACTTTGTAGAGTGCGATTTGAAAGGTGTTAGAGAACTTTTCAATCTGCTTGCAAATTCTTCCATGGAAAATGATGCACAGTTGTTGGAGGTTGTAGATAATGAACTCAATAGTGTTCATTATTTACCCCTTTCAAAGGGATTTTCTACTTGTTTTTGGAAAACACGGTACTGTGCGATGAGAAACATCCTCCAAGCATCCTATAATGGTGTTTTCCTGTACATTCATGGTCAGAAATACGACATGCACAAGTCGCTTTGTAATGTAAAAATGGAATATAATTTTAATAGAGGACTTATTAAGAGGACGAAGGCTGTTTACACGATCACAGTGAGGAGAGGCAAGGAGAAAACAAAGAAGGGAAAAAGTGCAGAAGTAATTAAAGGTCCATATTTTCCCAGGGAAAGAAGCATGATGATAGAGGACTGTGGTG
>NW_004193322.1:18349-18978 GCF_000321355.1 Plasmodium cynomolgi strain B
TAGTGGGGACAGCTGCACAGACAGCCGAAAATCAGCTGGGTCAGAGGAGTGGAGCAACTAATGATGCACAGCCTGGTAATAGCGGTAGTGGAAGCAGTGATGATGAGAATTCCGAGGTAAGCACTCATATTGATGAGGAGAGTAATGACAGCGAAAGGATCCCCGAACCAGATAACAGTGAACTCTTTAGTGACACAGCATATTCAGATGATAGTGAAAATGGAGAAAGAACTATAACCCCGGATGAAAGTGATTTAGAGAAAGAGACTGTGCATTTGAAAAAAGTGTTGGTAGGGGATTATAGAAAAAGAAGTGCAGATGCTATGAACCGAATGCGTGACACAACGAAATATATGCTCCCAAAAGTAGATGAAATGCCTGAGGACAGAAAGCTTAACAGGATTAGAAACATGTATAACCATCGTCCAACCATATCAGGCAGAACAAAATGTAAAAGGTATGCTGACAAAGAAGGGGGCAAGAATTGGAAAGAAATTTCACGTGTTCTAAAATATGCAGAAGGCATTGTATCGGAATTTATTTCATGCTTCAAAGAAAACAATAAATTCAGCCCTGAATATTCGACGAAATATTATTATGGAAAGAGGATTCAAAGTTTATATCCCCAG
>NW_004193322.1:18988-19794 GCF_000321355.1 Plasmodium cynomolgi strain B
TCCGTGCGCAAATTTCATTATATACGTCATGTACCACATGAATCTTACCCCCTGAAGAAAATTCTAAACCCTTCACATAACTGATCATAAAATATTTTGGTGTACATATAAATATGGTATGCGTCAGTAACTGTTTCCATCTCTTTGTACATATGAGGCTTGTAGCTCCCGTCTTCAACACATTCCTTAAATTTTTTCATTATTTGTACTAACTTTCTTCGCACTACTAGCACATTTTTCTTTTCTTCACAAGTTTCAAACAGCTGGCAAGGCAATTCTTCTGGCAAATTCCACACTTGAACTACATCAGTAAATAATCTCGTTAAGATATGAAGCCAATAATGCACAAATCTGTAACTGTAACACAACTGAGATGCGTAGGTTCTAATAATTCTGTCCATTTTATAATCGTAAAAATTGATAATGTGATGCACTGTCAAAAATTTCTCTCTAAGTTCCCCGAAACAATCATCGATTTTTTTCAAAGCTACAATGTAAGGATGATCTTCAGCATATATACCATCTCTCTCTTCAGTGCTTGTTCGGTACCGTTCTCTATACTCTCTAATTTTGTTTTTCATATCAGCAGATCCTATATCTCTTATACTTTTTCTTATAGAGCTCATAATGTCTAAAATAATTTTTCTGCACCCCTTTACAATATCAATACATGAACGATCGTTCTTCTCAAGCATGCCCCGTTCTAAAACTGTTTCTAGATAATCGTCTCTACTTTTTTCAATAATGGGATTCGTTTGCATCCTTTCAAAATACGTAAAGATCTTTTTACACTCAGAGAAACGATA
>NW_004192644.1:0-15828 GCF_000321355.1 Plasmodium cynomolgi strain B
ATTGTTATTGTACAGTAGATGCAAGAAATGCATAACTTTACACTTCGATGATATGCGTATATACCTATATCAATAAAAGTTGTATATGGATATATATAGACAGATATGTTGGCTATATATTTACGCATTCATTATTATTAATTTGTCAAACACTAATTAATATGCTTTTTTTAATTATTGAATTAATTGATGTCTTTACCTTTCCAGCATATTTATAATTTTTTTAATTGTTTTAGTAGCAAATGAACATTTGGACAATTAAAAAATTCTCTTATTTGTTTACAATAATATATGTACAACATTTTCTCTCTCGTTTTGTAAAGCGAATTCGATGAAACATGATATATATATATATATATATATTAATTTTAATTATTTAATCAAGAAAATTTAATGAATATTTTTTTAATATGGATACTTCGAAAAATATATTATTAATGGTGATTACGTTAAAAGTCTCTCGGAGAGATATTCGTAATTGGAACTTCCTTTAAAACACTATCATCATTATGTAGTCCATTTTTACCCTTTAATGAGTTAATTACACTATATTACTATTTGGGTTATACTCCAATATTTTCAAATGATGTTTACTATTGTGTGCGCACCAAAAATTGTAGCGATGATGTACATTCCAGAAAATTAACTTATTTCAAGATAAATATACGTAGCATGGTCATATTCTTAGGCTACCATTAAATCAGTAGGTTGGTTACCTACTGTTGAGGAGCTATTAAAGCGCAGTAAGTAACATTAGCTCTTTTTATTAGTTTGCACACAATATAAGTGAATTAAAATGTGTTTTATAATATTAAGAAAAAAAAAATTACTATTAATCAGAGTGGAAAAACATAATGAAAAATATCTTTGTGCTTTTCTTAATAGTATAATGATTTACTCATTTGTATATTTATGCGTGATATATTTGACTCATATGCATAGCCTTTGTTATGCAAAATGGAAGTGAGCCTTTTCATTAAAGAGTAGCAATTATTCCATGTTAATATATCTCATTTGTCTGCTAAGAAATGATAAGTAAAGAGAGTTCACATTCTTTCGAGTTCATTCATGAAAATGCTAGTCTGTTTACATTTATTTTTTCGATCCAAATATAATGTTACCAAAATGGGAACTTCACTATGTATAATGATATTAATTAAATAGAAAAAGAAATATGTAAATTTTTGCAGATGTTGAGCTATAATTATCTGCATGGTTACATGAATTTTGTTAAGAATGCTCCTGTATAATATGACGGAAAAGAGAACATAGAAAGGTTAGGACTAATAAATCTTTTATTTATTCTTGTTAAATGCTTATGAAATTGCGTTATATAGTTAAGAATGCAATGTTAACGGTTCTTAACCGTGGCAAAAATGTTTCTAGGATAATAAAAAAAAAAAAAAAGGAAAAATAAGCTTTGGATGAACTGTGCATTAATATTTTGTTACAATACCCGAGAAGCTGTTAAAAACGACATGTTACCACTTTATTGATTTGTTTGTTTTGTAATTAATTTTTTATTGAGTATACTTTTATCTTATTTTTAGTTGGTCAATGATGATGTAGCGTGCATATACGATTTTTATATTTATGCGCCGACATGTCATAATTGAAATACTATAAAAACGTTGGAATATGTAGAAAAATTCTCATTTATTGCACATTCTCACATTATCAATTATTCACTTATGTAGAGTTTACTAAATTTTATTAAAAAACACATTGATGCTATGTTCATGCAAAATGGGGAGAAAAAGGATGAATAAATTCTGAAACAATCAACAGAAATTTATCAAATATAACGTTTTATCTATTTTAATTATTTATTTTCCTTTTTTAAAAATGTGTATTGCAGGCTATCTCTGTTGATATGGCTGTTTCAAAGCAAGCCCTATTCAAAATGCTCAATTTGCATGCAGTGGTTTTATGGAAAACTATTTTTTTTTTACTTTCTTTTTTTATTATATAAATATTTCCTTCTAATGCATTTATTTTTTTATTAGAAAGAGGAAAATGAATAAATATACACTTTTAGTATTTTTATTTATCTTTAATAAAGTACTATAAGTTTCGTTTAATCTATAATGCACTGAAATTGCGTTACTGCCATGGGATGCTAATATTCGTACATTGGCTCACATTGTTATCATTTCTATTTATAAAATAATAATTGGGAGATTAAAGATTTGCGATTATTATTCATATCAGTACAGTTAAGTGCAGTTGTTTGTCATCGAAAATGATAAAAACCGTATATCAAAGTAGTTTTTTCATAGTAATATTTATTGAGTTATTAATACTCTTTTATTATAACTAATGCATAATAAGAGAAGAAAATATTTCCCAAAATTTACTAGTATAATATTGATATTGACTAGATATAACGCAATTTTTGTTATTGTTTGTACTATGTAGTAGCATTTTTTCATATACTATTTATACGTTCTCTACTTCGGGTACTCTCCTACGATCCAGGACTGATAAAATTATTTTCCTTTTTTCAAATTATTAAATAACGACAATTAATTTTTTTTTTTAATCTTATACAAATGTATGATCTTGTTTTCAATATATATAAAAGAATATTGTTGAAACTATTTCAACAAAATTTTGTGTCTTGTAAATAATGTGATTTAATGAATTAGCCACTACACGTTTTATATGACTTCCCTTTTTTCCATGCGTTAATGTCTTTTATATAATAAGCAGACTAAAATGCATTATTAAGAATAGATTAAAAAATATATTACAAGAACCTTAGTAATACCATTTATCACGTCCTTATCATATAGATGCTATTACTTCTACAGTGCATATAATATTAACAGTAAACATTTTATGGAAGAAAAAATGAGAATCCATAATTATGCCAAAATTTTTACATTCATCATTTTAACGTGGATACATCTTTATTGCAGCAGTGTGGTATAAGAAGACCATTGAAAACGCAACGCTGTTGTATATTTATACATATTTTGTCTGTTTTATCTGTTTTTTCTTAAAAATATATCATTGCGATGGAATTAAATATTTTTATAAATAACATATCCACATTATTATTTTTTAGGGTAACATAGATAAAACTGTGGGGAGATATTATAATCTGGAAGGGTTAATGCATTCCAGAAATAGTCGATTGTTATCCAAACGTAAAATCGATAGGGAACATTCAGTAAAAGAAGCAAGAAATGTATCCATCGATAAAACAAAATATGCATCTACAAATATGAGAAAAAACAAAATACCATAAGAACAAATGAAAAAGTCCTAATTGAAGGATACAAAAAACATAATTTAAGTAAAAACAGAAAATCATCTATTTTTTGAGAGAATAGATTCCCATTTGGAAAAAAAAATTATTCAGCGCTTTTAATTACACATTATATAAAAACCTGGATAAAAAGGTTTCAAAAAAAAAAAATTGTTTATGGATATGATCTTAATATATACGTCATGTATATTAATTGGTTCATCTGCAATTTGATCATACATTTTAGAAAAATGTGTAAATCCGTTACCATATTGTTGTGTTGCATTTGGTGCGATAATTTTCTTTATGGCATTATATCTTTTCGTGAAAATATACAATGAATCCATTGTTAGGCGAGAATAACAAAATGACATATAACAATAATGTTTCTGCTTTATAAGTTTTATGCGTTAAATTATAAATATTTGTAATATCCTAAATAGTATTATATAGGTAAATAACATTTTGGTCTATTCTTTATCTTTCTAAATTATGCTAAGGCTTTTTATATATTTTTGCAAGAAACATTATCTATGCATATGACTACTTTCCATATGAATTTGAATGATAGTGCTCGCTTTTCTCATTTTTATACGTATTTACCAAGCATATTAATATGCAAAATTATTATATATATTATGAAAACATTAGTACATTATTAATCATATAATGCCAATCAATGAATTCTTGAAATTCAGGATATTTTCACTGGTGTATTAGAATATTAAGATGTGCGAGTAAAGCGACGCTTCTTATGGTTATTAATAAAGAGACCCCATTTCCTTATTAATTTATTTCATTCTAATTGTGTAATATAAACATGTAAATACATACTTTTTTAATATGTTTAGCAAAACAAAGGATAAAAACTATTAGGCTAAAATATGTAACTCATTCATGTGATGAGGTAGAAATTACGATATTGTCCCCTTTACATATTTTCTTTGAATTAAAAAACTAAACTTCTATTGGCTTTATTTATGTCATTACCTTCATTCTTATTGTAAGTTTTAATAATTGTGTAAAATTGTGCATTCTTTTTAATTTTAAAAATATATTTAGGAGCCAAGCCATATAAGATTAACTCGTGCAGAATAAAAAACTTAGTAAAAAATACATATTTTTTTTTTGTCTTGAACATTAAATATTATGAAGCCTTTTTACAAAAATTTATGTTTTGTAAATAACGCATATGTTAAGAAGTAGAAACAGAGGAAACGGCGAATCGTGAATAAAATATGTCCTTTTTAAGATAAAGAAGACAAAAAATCAGCCACATGAATTTAATGAAGCATATTAAATATTACACAATGGAGTACAGGTTTCTAATCCTTTATGAAAAATAAATGCAAAGAAGGCCTCTGAATGTATAAATGATTATTTCCCTTTCTTCCATTATTACCCATTTTAAACTAACTCTTTCGCAAATATGTAATAATGGTTGTACGCACTGACAACTTTCGAATGTTTGTTATGTGTAGATTTATATTTTGGGATAAATTGTATTGAAGCTAAATATATAGTGGCAGATAATAGCCCAGTTCGATTGGGAAAAAGACGATTCTTCGCAATGTGTGTCGTTTGTGGATGTGTATTTATTCATATTGTATGTGCATATGTACAGGCGCATGTGTTCTTTTATGCCATTTTAAAATTACTTATTTTTGTCATCATGGAGAAAGAGGATTTTTAAAAATTGTTGTTTTATGGGCAGTTAAATATAAGATTGGCTTTTTTAAACTTCTATTTGCATAGGTGTTAACTATTTAAATGAGTACTTGGTAGCGTAGAAGAAATCTGCTGTTCGTTCTATTACGCCCTTTGTTCTTATAGCAATAATCCTATTTTGGAAACTAATTTTTCTGACTGTTAACCATTATTTCCCACTGCTTTTCCCTTATCCATTTTTTAATAAAGGACTCTCTCCATTGGTTAAACGAGGCGTATTTATTATTTTTCCATTCTGACCAATTAGAATTCTTTATTTTTTTAATTAGTTTCTCTTTTCTGTCAGTCCAATGTTCCCATTCTTCATTTTTACTAAATACTTTATCCTCCAAATTGGACAAATTCTCATCATTTTCTTCTGTACTGGAAATGTCTCCAATTTTTGTTGTCTGTGTATAGGAATCTTCCTCATCATTCAACTCTTGAATTAGCCACTCTGCCATTTTTTCGTTACTCCAATTGATCCATTTATTGTCTATTAATTTATTCAAACTCAACTTGTTCCCATATATCCAATTTTTCCAATCCTTTTCCATTAAATCATGCCATTCCGTGTTGGCCCAATATTCCCAATCAAAATTATCCCATCCTGAGGATTTTTTCAAAATATAATTTTTGTATGTTGGATTCAAGTTTCTGTCACAATGTGTCCACTTTTCTTGCATTATTTCTAGCCATTCTTCCCATTCTTTGTCTTTTTCTTGGATCCATATGATTTTTTCATTTTCCAAAGAAGAGGTAAAATCCTTCCATTCACCTTCCAGTTTCACCATCCAGTTATTATTTTGTTCTTCTCTCAATTGAACGTTATTCGCCGCACATTCTTGTTCCGATTCGACTAGATCCGTTAAATTTGGAGTGGAGCCAATCTGTTCATATTGAAGGGACTGAAAAGGAGTGAAAACAAATAAAATTTAAGAAAATTTATAAATTTTCTTTTAGCGCATATATTTATATTGTTAAAAAAGATTAAAAGGGAAAGTTTATATGCATATGTGCGTTATCTCCGTATTACTGGAGAAATATCGCTTAAAAGGTAAGCAGACGATAAAATAAACAAAGTAATAGATGTGGAAGAAACCATTTTTTTAATTTATGTGTTATATTTGATGTCATAGATGCTTCTTATTTTTTCTATTCAATTTTGAAAATAATAAAAATTTGTGTTATGTTTGAATATATTTTTTTACATTTCGTGTAACTTAATAATTTAGGGTGCAAAAAAAAAAAAGAAATGATAGCTGCTTCGCTATATGATGGATTTTACAAAATATATTGTAACATAAAAAAGGAACAAAAGAAAAGCAATTGGAAAAAAATTAATTCACAATAAAAATTTTAAATGTTAAAACAAAATTAAGCAACAAGCAAAATCTGTTAGTATAGAAACCATTTTGTGTGTAGTTTTACTCCTCTTTTGAAAGGACCATTCTATGTGTAACTAAAATGGTTTAAAAATTATCTGCAGAGTGTGCGTTAATTACACACTAGTTCTATTATATTTATTACGTTAGTGGACATATATTAAGTTATAAATATTTCATTTATACTCTTTTTTTTGGGGGGAGTTAATAGTTACACAGAATAGATGCAAATTTTATGTAAGTTTTCTCGTTACAATTAATATAAAAAAAAGGACTTAAAATTACATTACCTTAAATTAAAAAGTGTGTCAATTGGGGGTAAAAAATAATTTTCTACGTGTGAGCAAGCGTTAGTAGGTAAAAACTTATGGTCACCGGGAAAGAAAGTCATTTTAAAATTGATTTCTTTTTTTTTTTTTAATTTTTCGTAAACATAACATATTATAGATGAACCTGCTTGTTCAGATAAACACATTTCATTTTTTTATAAATATCAATTTTTTTTAATTAATTCTGATTCGTTAATTTGTTTATTCTGTTCATTTTTGATTTTATTCATTAAATGTTTCTGATGCTATTAAAAAAGTGCGGTGTGAAATTTTTTTTAGGATGTAAACGGAAAAAAAAAGGGCAACACTTGGCTAAAATGGCATTGAACAATTCATTAGAACAGGACTGGATTTAGGGACCTGTTTGCTCTAACCTGGTATTTATAAACGAAAATGTTAATAAATTGCATCATAAAAAATTTTAAAAAATTACATTTATATTAATGTAGCATTTATAACAGATGTTCTTAAAGGAGTTTTCATTTTTTTATCCATACAGAAGTTAAAATGTAAGTTCTATTTTTTACACTTCCATTGGTTAGTGTACTGTTGAATGGCTTATGCTACGGAGCATATATTTTTAGCATCATTATACTTCGCATATCATGAACGAAATTTAGGGAAAGCAAAAATGCTAAGCGACAATAGAAGAAGGAAAATAAATTAACCCGAAAGGTAAAAAGTGTGAATTTTTTTTAAAGTATAATTAAATAAATTTATTTCATCTATTACCAATGATGATGAATAAGTGTGTGTGGTTAAAAATAGAACAATTAAATAATTTTTTTTTTGTCAAACAAAAAAGTTATTATGGATTTCCCTTATTGTGCGCATTATCACAAATAAATAAAATATAATTTTTGTAATTTATATTTTGAAATATCGATTTATCAAAGGATCTTAAACGTTTTATAATTTTTTAATTAGAAAATTGAAATGCTTCAAATTAAACAGGATAATTGTCATTCTACTTGTTATGAATAAAGTGTTATGAGTTTTTTTTTTTATTTAAAACGACTACAAAAAAAAAAAGTTATAATAAAAAATGCATTATGTGAAAGAATGCGAACACATTCTATAATTATGAGTTCGTTTATGAAGAAAGAAAAGTCATTAATATACCCTTTTTTGTGCATAGTTTGTGTCTAGTGTCACATTATTCAATGAATAATAGTTAAGAATCAATAAGCGAGGATATAATATATACACGTGTTCGTCAGTATCGTAGAATTCTAGAAATATTATTCTGTGGAACGAAGACAATAATTATATAGAATTTTATTAACGCAAAAAAAATTTCTTTTATTATTTACTTAGCTATTGAATATGATGTGCACATTTTGAATAAAACTGTAATTATTTATTTGTCATCCTAGGGAAAATTATCAACATGGTGATAAAACTATGAATGTATTATCTCTAACAGATGTTTATTTCTTTTAAATCATATAGTGGGTCTACTTCGAAAATATGTTTTAAGAATTACATTTTTAATTTTCGCTTCCATTAGAACAACGTATGATATAATTAGGCATTCATTCAGCTCGTACAGTTAAGAAAAAAAAAAATTGTCCTTTTTCTAGTTCATATATTTGTGTTCTAGATGAAACAGAAGCTTCATTTGTGCAGTCAATCATCTGGGTGAAGTTATCTCAATCGACATTTTTTGTCTTCCCAATTCGGGTTTGACATTCCGTTTGCTTCCATTTCGCATTCTTTAAGATCCACTCTTTTGAATCCATTTGTACAATAAGATTTTCTTTTTTAAATAATAAAAGATTCCTTTCTTTTCCATTTGTCTTATAAACACATTTTGTTTCTCTGTCCATAGTTTATGCATAATTTGCAACGAGAATTTACATCGTCTTTTTCTTTTGTCATGATAGTTGAGAAATATAATAATTCTCTCATAACTTTTTTCATGAATTTGTGTCTACGTAAAATGTCTACATTTTTTTATCTTAGTATAATACAACATTTAAATGATATTTTTTCTTATATTACTTTTTACGCTGCATCTGTATGTCTTTACATCCTTCTTCGTTATATTCTTTTTTGCTGCTCCAAATGTATTGCACCAACATACGTTTAAGGCTTTTCCTTTGAAAATGTTTCATTCTATGGCGATTAAGTATTTACCGTGTACACTATCGAAATTGTAACTATTAAAAATGTGCTACCTCTATATCATTACAAATTTTTTCTCTTTTTTTATATTTTAAGGCATTCCTATTAACGTATATTGTGTATTATAAAATCTCTTGTATATCACCTGGATTTTATTTTAGTCTTCTCAATTTTAAACCTATTAGCTAGCGTTTCTATAATTTTTTCTACTCATTTGTGATGTATTATTTTAGGTACAACATTAGTACGCATGTACACAATGCTGTAAATAATTCCTTTTTTTGTCTATATATATTTTTTTGTAATTCTCATTTATTCTATAATTCTTATATATATATCGTTGACATATCTTCGCTGGTTTCTCCCTCTTCATGTTAATTTTATCTTCTCTTGTTCTTCTATTCGTATTTTAAGCAAGTCCATGTTTTACCATTTTCAGCATTTACTTAACCTTTTAATAGGTAATATATGTATTTTTCCATTTCGTTCTTAGCTTTAGCTTTAGGATTGTGTTTTTCTTTTTTACACTTTTATATCATTTTTTTTAACTCTTCAGCATGTTGATTCTTAAAATTTTTTTCTAATTACTTTTGAAGTTTGCAATTTTTCCCTTTTTAAATTTTATTCACTTATGTTTTTCTTATATACATTTTATTTAATTCCATTTCGCTATATGTGCGTTCTTTTTACATTCCATGTATATATGTTATCAGTTTTGCCTTAACTGTAATTCCCTTCAACAGAGTTATTGCGCATTTATTCATTTTCTATATTTTTACCATTTTCTTTTTTTACTTTCTTTATTCTTCATTAAATATATTCATGCACATCTATAAATTTTTCAGCATTTCATAATTACTGTGGTAATTCTCTTATCAGTGCATGTCATTATAATGTGAGGAATATTACACGCTATGATAACCTACATTCATTTGTTCCCCATTATTCATTTTTCTAGACTGCATAGGATATTCGATAGAATCTTCAGTAAGCATATCGTAGTTACGTCTGATTGATTTTATTCCTCCTAGGGAGTTACGTATCCAAGGTGATAGCGGGGTAAACTAATAAAAAGTTGAAACATGTAACATATATATATTACAACTCATTTTATATTTATTTTTAATAAAAATAATACTAGTAAATGATATTATTTATATTCTAACTATAATTGCAATTACTTTATATAAAACCAAAGAAGCAAGTGAAATTCCCATTACTGAGACTGCAGAAGACATAAAAATTTTGGGGCCTCCATGAGAGGCTCCCTCAGCTGAAGGTAATTGTTTTTCTTCTGATGTAGGAACAAGTTTTAATACAGTTTCTCTTTGTAATGAATAATAATTTGATGGCTGGTCTGGGGATGAAGGACCTCTTGGAGATACATTTTCAAATGAAGAATTTTCATTACTTGCACCTGCTACAGGTTTTGGTACATGTACTAAAGTACATTTCAATTTGGATAGCTCCTGATGATCGTATTTATTAAACATATTTTTTAATTCGTTACATTATTTATCAGAATTACTTTTACAATTTATATCTACAATATTATATGTTGAAACAATTTTTCCAACGTAATCATAATATTCTTGACTACAAGAATTACCATAATCCCGTAAATCTTGTTTTATAGTTGCATAGTTTTGAGAGTAATCATATATTATTTTCCTCTGATCAAAAAAATTTTTGCTAATATCAGTGTATATAATGTTACAATTATCTTCAAGATTAAACTTCTGCAATTCAGTGTAGATCGTATTCATAACGTTTGAAAATGACGTAACATCTTCTAAATTGTTAAATAATATATCTCCTATCCAATAATACAAAAAATGACAACGTTCTTTATAGAATGAATTGTTTTCATTCATATCAGATACATAACACAAAGAATTTACAATGTTATCAATATAATTTCCAATACCAGAATATGCATTTAATATATTCTTTATTTCTTCGGAAGAATCAAAATAACTACAATTTCCCCATCCATTATTGAATTTATAATAAATTAAATTTGAAGGTAATTTATCCAAATCTTGCTTCTATAAATTTAGTTGGTAAAATAAAATATATAAATATATGTTTTCATGTATCTACATTTTAATTTATTACAACACGGATAAAGTATTACATGAATAATATTTAAGTATTCATTTTGAACAAAAGGGAACCTGAAGTATTCTTGTCATTTTTAATGTTATTGTAAATCTTTGTATATAGCGAATAAATTTATTTTAAAATTGTTCTTTATATATTTATTCATATATTTAGAATATTAAAATATGAAGAATTCGCATGTTCTATGATGATTATAATTAACGAATAAATATAAATTTTTATTTTTTAATAATAAAGACTCTTTAATTTTCATTCACCGATAACACATTATATTATATATATGTTTGTATCGAATCATCATGTATAATTAGGAGAAAATATGAACAAATGTGCTCGAATAGCAAAATAAAGGGAAAAATCAAATTTCTTATACATATTCCATCTATTTACTATACTATTGGATTGTGGGTGTTTACTCTAAACATTATATTATTATTTACATCATTTAGCTATTACATATATAAGAATGCAATTTTTTAACAAAAATTTTATTATGTATTACTGATTAAAATATGTTTTGTTGCTATAAAAATATTATTAAAAATTATTAACATAGAACACAGTTTATATATAGAGAAATTTTTCTTTTTATATTTGCACTATTCATCAACATCTAGTATGGAATGTGAATTTATAAAATAAATAAAAATGATATACAAATAATTGCATTAATTGTATATAAAAGAAAATATATACATCTTCATAATAATATTTTATAGTACACTTTTAAGTTTATGAGCGCTTAGTAATAATAGTACTTTTTTTTTGATAAGTAAATTATAAATAAATCATTTAAATAAAATATACATTATATCATCTTAGCTCTACTTTTTATCTATATCATATTTTACATGTTAATATATACTTTTTTTTTTTCTTTACTAAAAAGACATAACAAACATAAGGTTATTGTATACCATTATAAATTTTTTATAATAATATTAATTATGGATGACAAATATTTTGTTATTTGAGGGAATAATTCATGAATATTAAAATTTCATAAATGAATGTCAATTAAGCAAAACGCGTGCACAGGTTTTATGTGTAATTTATGATGAATACGTTCATATACATTCATTTATTAATTTTTTTATATTTGGAAGTAATTTGGAAGTACTAAAATAACGGCATCTAATTCGACAGTGAATGTAAAAAAATCATTACATGACTATTATTATTTCATTCCATAAGTGATGCACCTACAGCCTAATTATATAATTATTAATCAAACCTTGTAAATATTATATTACTAATACAGATATTAATTATTTTCCATATGTATAGCTGCTTATATCTTATTTTATAAAAAATTATATTTATATAATTTATAAAATTCTTATCCTAAAAAAGAGATAATGTAGAGATAGAATTTTTAATTATATAATGAAATGACAATATAAATAACAGAATGTTCATATTTTAAAAAAATTTATTTTTATTTTTTTTACTTTATTATAAATTTTGCTCTACGCCATATCTACTATCACGTTAATATTTCATTATTAGCGTTTTTATATACATTAAATGTAGTGCTTTAAGTTTAAAGTAATATATTTTTATATTTCATTTTATGCACGCTTGATTGACAAGGTTTTATAAATAAAATCCCTTATAATAAAGCTATTATTAACTACGTGAATTGATTAATGCTAACGGTAATTATATATATTATATTTATATGGTAAGATAAATATTAAGTGACAAATGATTATTATTTTTGATAATTACATCATATGAGGGGTTACAAATTTTATTATTCATATTGTTTTAATAAAATTAAGTGTTACTTTTTAAATATTGTAATTAAAATATTAATTTTTATGAGTATAATAACATACTATATTAATGTATGCACGTATACAATACAACAGTTTACCATTTATCAAAAGCTCCACTACAATGTAAGAATGCTTAAAATATTATTTAATTGAATCGACTTTATATTGAAGTTATAAATTAAAACGTACAGGCATATTTATTTATATATTTTTTCGTTTCCCCTTTTTTTATATTAATTATAATTAGGCAATGAACCTTAATTCAATTTCTTTTTGATGATGTTATAGAAGCATTTTTTTTATTATATATGTAATTAGTTCGACGAATTTCAAGTAGGATGATAGGCTATTCGTGCTCGTCCAGTTTTTGTGTTTATATTTTGATTTTTTTGTGAAGGCTCTGATACTGGTTTGGCATTTATTTCTTGAAACTGTGACGGAGTTTTTCTTTTTTTTTGAAACCTTCTGCTTAAACACGATCCCAAAGGGGTGAACTAATATAAAAAAGAAAAGTAAAAAGGATATAATACATATTTATTATGTAATTATAAAATTTTAATCATAAATTACTAGGAATATTCATATAGAGTATTTATATTTTAATATCAAACTTTTACTCACTTTGTAATAAAGGAAAAACACAAAAATTACTACAAAAGTTAAAATAGCTGTCATAATTGATTTAAAACGCTTAGTATTGAATAAATTATTTGAAGGTTCGGAAAAAATCCAAATTTTCTTCTATATTTTCAGTTTGCACATTTTCAACGGATTCTTGAGTTGTAGATGTATGTTGAGTTGTAGGTGTGTGTTTAGTTGTAGACGTATGTTGAGTTGTAGATGTAAGAGTATTATAATTTTCTATTGTGATTTTCTTCCCCGATTTAAAAAGAGGGTATTCACTATCTATTATATTTCTTAAGTATGTACCTAATCCCCGTAAACTTTTGACTTGATCTAAAATGTTATCTACTGGTGAAGAATCAGAACTATCATCTTCACTTTTTGTGTTTGATCTTTGGAGGGTTTGCGAGCCTTCACTTGGTGATCCTGTATTTGTAGCACTTCCCCTTACTGCCGATGATGAAGATGCATCTTTTCCTTCAGAGTTGTTTTTTATCTGTTTCTGAGATATATCTGTTCCTATAAAATAATCGTCAACATTTTTATACACCGTTGGTACTTTAAAGCATGATAAGTATGCAAGGTGAGGATCTTCACGATTACGTCTTACAATACATCTGATATTTTCAATTCGTGTTTCAGGTTTTTTTTGTCATTTTTCACTCTCTGATTGTGATCGAGGGACAGATGCTCCCTCATCTGAAGTATCTGTACCATTTATTTTATTTAAAATTGTATCGGGATGGTATTTAGGGTCACAATTAAAATAATCACTACATTTGAAATAATTATCTCTACAGCATAATTCTTTTTTTTTTTTCATTATAATATGTTTTAACACGATTAACGTATTTCTCATAAGCTTTGCAATCAGTTCCATTATTCTTATTAATACATTCGATTTTAGGGACATTCATAAAATATTCATACAAAAACTTTTCTTCCTCCCAGTTGTCAAGATATTCATATATATCATTAAAACAGTAAAACTTATTACCATTTTTTGTATAAATTTCGAATTGTAAATAATAAATTATATGAATAAGCGTATCCAGATTCTTGTCTTTTTTTTCATTACCACCTAGATTTAGTTTTCTTATTTCGTTAAATAACCAATATTTAAGTAATAAACAGTTGGCTTTAGCTTCAGATAAATTAATACTATTTCCCGTAGTACTAGTTCCAGAAGCACCGGCAGTAGAAGTAGGCAAAGTAGAAGAAGGAGAACTAGTAGTACTCCCTGTTTTACATATAGATTGCAAATTCACTGCAAATTTTTCACATAGCTCTTTAGCTTGGTCTCCAGTGGATTTTAATGAATCACACTTGATACTATAATCACTAGAACCCTTATTTGTTTCGAATTTTTCGTATGTTATATATGCAGGAAGTTTTTTAATATAGCTTCCTGAAAAATTAAAAATATATAGTTATGTAAACATTAAATTTTTGACTTTTAAGAAAATATATGTTCGTTAAAAAATATAGAATTAACACACTGAAAGAATAAAAAGTTTTTCATAATAATAAATATAAATATACTTCACTACTTGAGAAGCCCGAAATATTAGGTCCGTGTGGAGTAGTCATTTTATCCAACATAAATAAGAGTCATTATAATACACATGCGTATATTTGAAGTAAAAAATAATATAATTTATATATATGTTTCATGCTATTTTACATGAAAATTAAAAAAAAAAATAAACAAACACATGTTATTAACATCTGCTTTGTATATATTAAATTTCATGAAAGATTATGTAATAAGTATTAATAAAAAACAAACTAAACATTATTAATTATTAGGACTATAAAATTGTGCATTGTGTATGAACTGCTTCAATAAATGTATAGTTCATATGGCATATTATTTTTGTCGAGAATAATATTGCATAAATACAACACTTAACTCTGCTAAAAATTGATAATAAAACGATTTACTTATATTTTTTTAAACAAATAAAGAACCAAGTTTATTAATGAATGAAATGCTAAACTAGTAAACGAATTTATTTATTCGTAAACATTTAATGACATGCATAATTTCATATAAAAAATATGAATATGTTAACGCATAAATAACCGTTGAACCAGAAAATTAAAACAATAGATATTAAATATTGTAGAAACATTCTTCTAGGTGTTATGATAAAAGATAATTATCTTCTTAACACAAAGAATAAATAAACATTACAAAATTAATATTTTTACTTTTTTTTAAGAAATGTCACAGTTTACCAAATGCAAGAAAACTACAGATGAATAGTATTTTATTAGGTAAAAAATATTTATAAGGAGAATTAATATTAATTATAACTCTATCACATTGGGGATCTAACACTTTTTATAATAAGAAGAGTTACTTAATAAATCTTTCATTTTGATGAAATAATTCCATAAAAAAACACTCTTAACAACTCTACGACAGTTTTTATTTAACATATACACTTTTTGTTTTTATTTGTTTTAAGCTATATTTATATATGAAATAAGTT